>NC_042970.1:29888517-30138517 GCF_901001165.1 Salmo trutta | reverse complement strand
TGCATATGTGTGTATGTTTGCATATGTGAGTATGTACTGCATGTCTGCATATGTGTGTATATCTGCATATGTGTGTATGTACTGTATGTCTGCATATGTGTGTATGTACTGCATATTTGTGTATGTACTGTATGTCTGCATATGTGTGTATGTACTGTATGTCTGCATATGTGTGTATGTACTGTATGTCTACATATGTGTGTATGTACTGTATGTCTGCATATGTGTTTATGTACTGTATGTCTGCATATGTGCTGCATGTCTACATATGTGTGTATGTGCTGCATGTCTACATATGTGTGTATGTACTGTATGTCTGCATATGTGAGTATGTACTGTATGTCTGCATATGTGAGTATGTACTGTATGTCTGCATATGTGTGTATGTCTGCATATGTGTGTATGTACTGTATGTCTGCATATGTGTGTATGTACTGTGTGTCTGCATATGTGTGTATGTACTGTATGTCTGCATATGTGTGTATGTACTGTATGTCTGCATATGTGTGTATGTCTGCATATGTGTATATGTACTGTATGTCTGCATATGTGTGTATGTCTGCATATGTTTGTATGTCTGCATGTGTGTGTATGTACTGTATGTCTGCATATGTGAGTATGTCTGCATATGTGTGTATGTCTGCATGTGTGTATGTACTGTATGTCTGCATATGTGTGTATGTACTGTATGTCTGCATATGTGTGTATGTCTGCATATGTGTGTATGTACTGTATGTCTGCATATGTGTGTATGTATTGTATGTCTGCATATGTGTGTATGCACTGCATATCTGAGCACTTGCATTGTTACATGGCACACACGACATACACTGATAACGGAATTAGTCACTCTACAAGGACCTCCAAGCTGCTGCAGCTCTACATGAGCCACTGAACTCAAGAGCAATGTGTGTGTGTCTGTGTCTGTGTGTCTGTGTCAGCGTGTGTGTGTCTGTCCATGTGTTTGTGTGACTGGATATGATGTGATGGGTTGGGTTTGTATTTACAGTATGACAGTATTTGCAAGAATATAATGCATACTGTATAGGAATGTTTAGAGTGATACTGCAAGCGTGTGTGTAGTGTGTGTGTGTGCATGTGGGTGTGTTTGTTTAGAGTTCTGGCGCGTGTGTGTGTGTGTGTGTGTGTGTGTGTGTGTGTGTGTGTGTGTGTGTGTGTGTGTGTGTGTGTGTGTGTGTGTGTGATTTCTTGCTAGCGTGAGCAAGAGTGTGTCCTTGTTGCTTCCGTGACTTGCCAGGGAGCCCCCTGCTGTTCTCCTGAGTGCCTCCTCTTCAGACGCATTAAATTGTGATGAGTGTGTGTGTGTGCATGCAGGTCAGGGAGCAAGAGAGAGATTTCAGGTGCACATACAGTATATCATGGGTTTCTATACACACAAGTCGTTCAGTGCCTCTGTGGCTGTGATGGTGTGTGCGTCCCTCAGGGCCATTAAAATAAGATGCGTGCCGTCTCGCCTGCTCAACAAGATCTCACGCTTTTACCAACATTTTTCCAAATGTGAAATTTCAAAGTTTCTCCAAATGTCAAATTTCAAAGTTTCTTTGATGGTTTAGTCTGGGATAGGGTTGTGGTTACAATAGAAACAACGAAACGGTTAAGTTTAGGCATTAACAGCGTAATAGCGCTCACCTTTGCCCCTAGTGGCCCGTTTTTAAGTCATCTCCCGACGTTCTGGCTACCTGGACAGACATCGGATTTCGCCTTGGACCCTGAGCCATCTGGCTGGGCTGCTAGGAATGGAGGAGTGAGGGAAAGGAGGAAACGAGGATGGAAGGAGGGAGGAGGAGTGTACATGGTGGGTAATTGGCTCTTAAGTGCTGCACATGCCTTTACCCAAGAGTCTCCTCTCCACTGCTCTCATGGTAGCAGCAAAGTCCAACCACTTATCCTCTCCACTGCCAGTCACCTCAACATACACACACACACACACACACACACACACACACACACACACACACACACACACACACACACACACACACACACACACACACACACACACACACACCACACACACACACACACACACACACACACACACACACACACACACACACACACACACACACTTCCAAGACAGCCTAAGGGACTAGAGGAGATGCAGTGGGGCTGATGGACAAGTCAGAGGGAAGGCCATGGGAGCACTTGAAGGACACAAGGGAACATAAACATGGCTGTTAGAGGAGACTACATTCATAGTTCTACTGTCTGAACCCTTACTGGACATATTCAGTCATTCATAGTTCCACTCCATAGTATATGTTCATTTACAAAGTCAACCAATATATGTAAATCCCATGAACCTACATTGTCACATGAGAAAAAGGTCCGATCTTGTTCAAGCATACAAGCTAAAATAGCACAGATCAAAGACACAACGCCACTGCAGCGGTCAGCGACAGTAGTCAGCCAATCACTTCCTCCAAGAAGAATCCCTGACAATAAATCCAAGAAAGCCTGGATGGAGAAGGCTCCCCAAGAACTCTGTATTCTAGCCTGTGGGATGAAAAAGGTTGTTGTGTGACAGTGAGCAAAATAAATAATTGTATCTGTGAAGTTTGTTTCTGGGCCACATGAAAAAACACTCAAACTTCCTCCTTCTGCCTCTCTCTCCTTCCATTTTGTTCCCCTTTCTCCCACCCACCCACCCACCCACTGTCTCTCTCTCTCTCTCTCCTCTCACCCTCCCTCTCTCTTCCATACCTTCCCTCTTTTCTTCTCCCTCTCTCTTCTTCATCCTCTCACGCACACACACACACACACGTCTAAGTGTGACATTGAGTGAGAGAAGCACTCTCACAATGTTGCTTAACAAACTCACTCAGGCATGCACACACATTTTACGTGTCTGACCTGATTTTCATTCATGTGTATGCAAGTCTACATTTTAGGGGATTTCAGTAAAACATGCCATACATAATTGACTAAGTATGAATGTTAAGAAAGAAGTAGAAATGAGAAATACTAAATCATGTCCAATAATCTCACAAACCATGTACATTTATCAGTATTCTACAGCCTTCCACACATTATCACTTTATTTACTTTATTATCAGTATTCTACAGCCTTCCACACATTATCACTTTATTTACTTTATTATCAGTATTCTACAGCCTTCCACACATTATCACTTTATTTACTTTATTATCAGTATTCTACAGCCTTCCACACATTATCACTTTATTTACTTTATTATCAGTATTCTACAGCCTTCCACACATTATCACTTTATTTACTTTATTATCAGTATTCTACAGCCTTCCACACATTATCACTTTATTTACTTTATTATCAGTATTCTACAGCCTTCCACACATTATCACTTTATTTACTTTATTATCAGTATTCTACAGCCTTCCACACATTATCACTTTATTTACTTTATTATCAGTATTCTACAGCCTTCCACACATTATCACTTTATTTACTTTATTATCAGTATTCTACAGCCTTCCACACATTATCACTTTATTTACTTTATTATCAGTATTCTACAGCCTTCCACACATTATCACTTTATTTACTTTATTACCAGTATTCTACAGCCTTCCACACATTATCACTTTATTTACTTTATTATCAGTATTCTACAGCCTTCCACACATTATCACTTTATTTACTTTATTATCAGTATTCTACAGCCTTCCACACATTATCACTTTATTTACTTTATTATCAGTATTCTACAGCCTTCCACACATTATCACTTTATTTACTTTATTATCAGTATTCTACAGCCTTCCACACATTATCACTTTATTTACTTTATTACCAGTATTCTACAGCCTTCCACACATTATCACTTTATTTACTTTATTATCAGTATTCTACAGCCTTCCACAGATTATCACTTTATTTACTTTATTATCAGTATTCTACAGCCTTCCACACATTATCACTTTATTTACTTTATTATCAGTATTCTACAGCCTTCCACACATTATCACTTTATTTACTTTATTATCAGTATTCTACAGCCTTCCACACATTATCACTTTATTTACTTTATTATCAGTATTCTACAGCCTTCCACACATTATCACTTTATTTACTTTATTATCAGTATTCTACAGCCTTCCACACATTATCACTTTATTTACTTTATTATCAGTATTCTACAGCCTTCCACACATTATCACTTTATTTACTTTATCATCAGTATTCTACAGCCTTCCACACATTATCACTTTATTTTCACAAATTCGGTGCAGCAAATCGTGCCTCTCATGTCAAGTCCCTAGCAAGCACACGATAATGCAGACACACATACACACACACACACACACACACACACAAACAAGCAAACAAACAAACACGCATATGTACATATATCCCTCAGGGTTTAATGATGCCATAAATAGACCTCTTCTCACATTGAAACACCGTCTGTGAAATGTGATGTGCATCAAACACCATCTCTTTCTCTCTCTTTTTCTCTCATGACATCCCTGTTGGCTGTATCTAGATTTCACCCTTGGCGGGACAGTGTCTAGAGATCTCCCTGATTTAGAGTCACGAATGGGTGAGGAGGTGCCTTTACAAACTACACCTTGAAACATTCTCCGGTCATACACACAAACACACACCCATACAAAGCCAACCCCCTGCAGTGGGCTCAGCAGGGTTACACACGCTCTCTCAAACAGCCCTAGATCCCTGCACGCTAGACAAGTAGCAAAGTTCTATACACACACTGCACACTAGCCATCAAAGTTGTGCACACAGACACACACACACATATACACACATATACACACACTCACCCGTGCACACCACACAGTAAAGTTGTCCACCCTGAAGCCTTTTAGTTCCTCTCTAAAGTGTGATCACTCTGTCATGTTGATCATACTGAGGGAAATAGGGCATGTTTAAACTGTTGTCTCATCCTTAGTAAATTGTTATTTTACCCTATGCGCTTACATGTTACATGCTTAACCCACATTCACCTGAGCAGTGTGGGTTATGCAATGGCACACAGTCTACATGCTTCAGGAACATGCTACACAGAGAGGTCTCTGACAACATGCAGATAACTGATTATGGTGTGTTTGTTTGTGTGTGCGAGTATGTGTGTGTGTGTGTGTGTGTGTGTGTGTGTGTGTGTGTGTGTGTGTGTGTGTGTGTGTGTGTGTGTGTGTGTGTGTGTGTGTGTGAGGTTCCGTGTGTCACGGTCAATAACCCCCATGTCACCTCGAAAACATGACACGTCAGACTCATTAATGATTTAGCATAAATCAGGTCCAACTGCACATGCACTCGCTTTTCTCTCATTTAAACCTTCCTCGTTCCATCCATCCTTCCCTCCCAGACAGCTTTCGACTTGACTACTTCCTAAGTATTCAATGAGAGATAAGCTGCTCTGGTCTGCAGTCTTCTTAAAGGGCTACTGGAAAATATTCCTCAACAGTGTAGCAGAAAAGCTTGTGTTTATGACTTTTCTAAAACAAATTTATTTTGGACCTCTCGATAATCCTCAGAAATCCTTTCAATTAGAGAATGGGGAAGTTCTCCCATTACTGGAAACCCCAGTCTCAGGCAGGTGCAAGGAGAGGGAGATAATTGGCCAGTACAAATGTAAATAGGGGAGCGGAGTGAACCAGCGGGTTGTGATGTGTGTTGTTGGGGGGCTAATCCGCTGTGACAGGTTTGTTAGGTTTCTTGGTTGATAATTGGATGCTTGCAGACCCATTTTGTAGATACAGTATAAACGTGGTTCCCATAGCTGAGTTGGTTGTCAACACCAAAGTTGTGGATTTAATTCCATCTTGGGCCACATATACTGAATAGATGTTTTAGAACTGTAAGTCGCTTTGGATAAAAGCATCTGCAAAATGAGCATATTATTTTTATTATCTGTAATTATTATCACTAAAATCCCCTCTCTCTTTTTCATATCAGGGCCATAACAATGATAATAATAGGATCACTATAAATCCCTGGGGTCTGACTGTCCCTGTAGGATGCTCTGGAAGTAGTACTCTGTTCTATCATTCCACTCTATTCCCTACAGGCTTTTTGTTGGCATACTAATGCACACATGAGCAGTTAAGAATGACGGGTCTCGGACCAGGGTTGTCCGTGCGACTCAAGAATGCCTTACTCCACTGAGATAATGCTCAAGTCTTCAAGACTCAGACGCAAGGTTACTCATCAAATGAGCCTCTACACACAGACACACAGGTAAATACACACATACACACCCATATGCACACATGAACACACACTTTCAAACCCGATGGCACAGTAATGTTTGAAGCCCCTGTGTGTGCTTCAGAGAGCTCTTCGTTAACGAAACCTCCAGATGAGAGCCTGTCCATTCCATCTGTGGGGAAGAAAGAGGAGCCAAACGATTGTCTTCAAGTGGAAAAGACATCACTGATGGATCAAAACCGCCACTCCTTTTATCAGCCATCGTTTTATATTTCATTCTCAAACATTCATGTTTCTTAATATGGAATGAGATGCTTTGATGAGATGCTTCAGTTCCTTCACAGAGATATATATTGGTGGGAATTCATTGGGTTTGTAATCAGGAGTTTTAAACGACACACACCGTACATCGTTTTTAGTTACACACGTGCATACACACTACTGACACTGGTGTAATTGCAACACACTCAATAATATAGCAAAGTTATAGTAGTGAAACTATTTTCAGAAAAACCTTGGGTTTCTAATGTACCACTGCCAGTGTGTGCCAGTCCATTCAACTTTCTCTCTATAACAAATCTGATATGGGAGAAGAAAAGTTCTGAACAATGCTAGCCGGAGGGAGAGACGGGGCTACACACACACACACACACACACACACACACACACACACACACACACACACACACACACACACACACACACACACACACACACACACACTTCCCCTGCGGGGAGGCTGGGCTGATGGGATGCCAGTGTGTGGACAGTGTTAATCTCTCCGTTCCTCTCCTCTCTCTCTGTTTTCTGATCTTTCGTTCAGCATGAGTATTAGACCCCTGAGAAACACCTAACCTCAGCATGAACCTGCAGAGCACCTCAGATATGACAGCTCACATTCCCTCTGATCACACACACAGAGACACACACACACAAACAAGAAAACACACACACACTGCACTGATCATTCATATGCACACACACCTCTCTCACTCGTACACACTCTCACACACACATTCTAACACTCACTCATCACAGGAGAGTTTAAGTTGGAGAGGGGCCTTTGACAGCAGGAAGGAAGAGAAGACAGGAGGGAAAAGAGGAGAAGAAAAAATTAGGATCTGTGACCTTTAATTGTGACGAGTGTGAGAGTACTGACATAAGACTGCCATTTCTCCTCTCCATCTTATAATTGCTCCCTCTCCCTGCCTCTTCCTCTTTCTCTTCAACTCCTTGAGGATGAGTCGTGCTGGTTCTCAGATGGAAGGGCTCTGTGTGTGTGCGTGTGGTATGTGCATGTGTGTTTACGACGAGGCTAGATCAGCAGCGTGGACGCTTTGATCCAATACCTCTTTTTATCCCCAGATGAGAAAGAAGCGGGGGACAGGGGGACAGGGGAGGGGGGGTAGAGGTTTGGAGGGGAGCTTTTGACATAAACACGATAATGAGCATACGGCCCATTTGGATTGGCTGTGATGCTTAGAATAAAGTATTCTAATAGAAACAGAAGGTTTTGGTTTTCAGTAATTGATGCTCCAACGTGTCTCCTATAAGTGTACCTCAGTGGTGGGTGCTGCTAGGTATTTTCCCTCTCCCTCTCTCTCTCTCTCTCTCCCCCACTCCCTCTCTCTCTCTCTCTCTCTCTCTCTCCCACTCCCTCTCTCTCTCTCTCTCTCTCTCTCTCTCTCTCTCTCTCTCTCTTGCTCTGTCTCTGTCTCTCTCTCCCCCTCCTCTCTCTCTCTCCATTCTCAGTGGTGTCATGTGTCTGTCTGTTGAGGCCTGAGAGTGCATCCCTTTGATCTCCCCTTCATTCCTCCACCCCTCCTTTCCCCACCCCTCATTCTTCTCTCTCCCCTTCTCCATCCCCATTCTGGCCCTATGGGAGCCAGACCAGGATATAATGATCGCCTTGTGTCTGCCTAGTGGGGCTGAAGCCTGGGAATAGGTTTAAGGCCTCTCCCGTCCTCAGTAACACCTTTCCAGGCATACCTGGCTGCAAGCTTATCCGTAAGAATGTCCAGCTGCATCTGAGGGCCTGTTGTTCTGACTGCTCTAATGCTTTTCTCAGATTCTAAGGTGTACGCTGTAGACTAGCAGAGCTGTGCTAGGGGAGTATTAGCTGTTCAACATAACAGAAACATACACAGAAATTATTTTTTATGGGAAATACCATGTGTCCCTCTGTGCTCTTGATCACATAGATGTGCATTGTGTGGGAATTCTGTTTAATCCCTGAGAGAAAGAGAGAGAGAGAGAGAGAGAGAGAGAAAGAGAAAGAGAAAGAGAGAGAGAGAGAGAGAGAGAGAGAGAGAGAGAGAGAGAGAGAGAGAGAGCTGTGAACGGGGTTCACAGGATGACAGAAAGGACACAAGATCAGAGTGCTTTAAATGGACATGTAAAATCAGATTTTTGATTTGTAAACAACTCTGCAATTTTTTGACCAATCCCTTAGCTTTTATCAAACTAAGTTAAGATGTACCATGGGCCTACATTCCAAAGTGTGTGTCATTTGGTCCTACGGTTGATGAGAAGAAGATTCTTTGAAGTATGTTTAGCATAGTTTAGCATATTAGTGTATGTGCTAAAAGGCATCTACTGCATGGCCATAACTACATATTTTACTAATTAAAATATACATATAATAGTACAAATGCAGGATACATGTTCTACACAATAAAGAAAATAAATTACTTGTCAACATCTAAATATTGCTCCCAGCGTAGATCAAAGCTCAGAATGCTAATATTCTTGATCTGACTGAGTTGTAATCGCACCTAACCCAGCATTGTCCAGGTTAGGGGAGGGTTTGGCCGGCCGGGATGTCCTTGTCCCATTGCGCTCTAGCAACTCCTTGGGGCGGCCGGGCGCATGCACGCTGACTTTGGTAGCCAGCTGTATGGTGTTTCCTCTGACACATTGGTGCGGCTGGCTTCCGGGTTAAGCGAGCAGTGTGTCAAGAAGTAGTGCGTCTTGGCGGGGTCGTGTTTCTGTGGACACATGGCTCTTGACCTTTGCCTCTCCCGAGTCTGTACGGGAGTTGCAGCGATGGGACAAGACTGTAACTACCAATTGGATATCATGAAATGAGGGAGAGAAAAGGGGTAAAAAGTACCAAAAAGAAAAAAGATAGCCCCCCCACCCCAACCCTCCAGACCAAACCCTGGTTATGGCCCTGATCTACTTGTATAGTGTGGCCATCTTTGAATGCATATACGTAATTTTTTCAACTCTTTAGGGACTATGGTGATGAGTCCAAAGACCAGATTTGGAGTGAATCTGACATGAGAAGAAGATTATTTATGATTATTTAAAGCATTAGCGTTACATAGTTCATGGTTTCCTTATGTTTTAAGATATTAATGCCAAACTTAACTTGGTTCATCGTGGTAATGTTTTTGATGGCCTTTAAAAGTTTCAAGCTGATAGGACATTGTGAAGTGGATTTACAAAGAATTTAAATGGACATGTAAAATCCGATTTCATGATTTATCAATATCTCAGCCAAATTTGGTGTTATTTCCAAGATAGAAGAAAATCTATCCTGATGGACCTTATGGGTTCTTAAGGCAACTTACATACAACATTTCAAGTCTCTAGGTCAAACGGGGTGGAGGGTATGAGGGTTTAAGTGAGACTGCTTATAACAGTGCCACCTATAGGCCAATCAGGGTCATTCCTTCTGACCAAGTTAGTTTCTGTGTCCCAAATTAGAAAAAAGTTACCCATCTATTATTGAGTTATTTGACCATGTCAAGTAAAAAAAAAAAAAAAATCCAAGAATAACAATTGGTTTCACAGCTTAGCTTGGGAGAAGGTAAGAGTGTGAAAGACAGGGGAATGAGAGATAGAGGTACACATAGAGAGAGGATAAAACCTTACTAAGATGCTGTCAGTTGGCTCTGCTGGCTCTGTCTAAAGTCTTGATTTATTTACAGAGCCTTCAGAAAGTATTCACTCCCCTTGACTTTTTCCACATTTTGTTGTATTACACCCTCAATTTAAAATGGATTCAACTTTTGTATATTTTTTGCCCCATAATGTCAAAGTGGAAATATGTTTTTCAAAATGTTTACAAATTAATTATAAATTAAAACTGAAATGTCTTGAGTCAATAAGTACTCAACCCCTTTGTTATGGCAAGCCTAAATAAGTTCAGGAATTGTTATTTTCTTAACAAGTCACATAATAAGTTACATGGACTCGGTCTGTGTGCAATAATATTGTTTAAATTGATTTTTAAATGACTAGCTCATCTCTGTGCCCAACACATACATTACAATTATCTGTAAGGTAAAAAAAAAAGCAGACACTGAATATCCCTTTGTGTATGGTGGTTATGAATTACACTTTGGATGGTGTATCAATACACCCAGTCACTACAAGGATACAGGTGTCCTTCCTAACTCAGTTGCCGGAGAGGAAGAAAACTGCTCAGGGATTTCACCATGAGGCCAATGGTGACTTTAAAACAGTTTCAGAGTTTAATGGCTGGATAGGGGATAACTGAGGATGGATCAACAACATTGTAGTTACTCAACAATACTAACCTAATTGACAGAGTGAAAAGAAGGAAGCCTCCACAGAATACAAATATTACAAAACATTCATCCTAAAATACAAGGCCAAATCTACACTGGTGTTGCTTTTCAAGAAGACAGTGAATGTTCCAGAGTGTCCAAGTTACAGTTTTGACATGAATCTACTCTGGAGCTTTTTGGAGTATCTGCTACTGAGCTGCCTACAGTATGTGTTGTTTCTAGGGGGTTTGGGGACCATCACTGGAGAGGTACAGAATGAGCAGACTTTTTGTTCCAACCCAGCTCCTGATTCACCTGATTCAGCAAGGCCAGCAGAGAGATTGATGGCTGGTTGATACGGAACCCAAAACCATGATCCAAAAAATAGTATCTGTTTCTTTCCCTCACCACATAAGTGAGATGCATCCAATTTTCCTGATATCTCTATTTCTTTTAACATATGGCCTACAGCTTTTAACATACAACACAATGTTGTAGAGGTGGTGTGCCAAAATACATTCTTTATACACTGTATAAATATTGCAGTATGTTAGTGCAGAATGTGTGAGGTGAGAAAACAATCTATCAAAAAGTGGCACAGGTCCATTTTGTCTAGAGAATTACAAAGTCTCATGAAAGCGTTATTAATTCAATTCAATTCAGTATACTTTATTGACATGGAAAGTAAAACGCTTACATTGTCAAAGTAAACCATTTATTTTTTATATACAAGTTATTATTTATCTATTCTTTCTACGATGTGATCCATAAATAGAGAAGAGAGAGGGACAGAGTGAGAGGGGGAACAAGAGAGAGACGTAAAGAGGTAAGGAGAGGATTGGGGGCAATATGCTGCAATAACAGTTATGTGTGAGACGTCACTCAGGGATTGGCTCAATACATAGTTTTCTGCGCGACGCATGCACGCATGCACACACACAATTATACAGCAACTACAGTGTTTTCAGAAAGTATTCATACCCCTTGACTTGTTCCACATTTTGTTGTGTCACAGCTTGAATTCAAATATATGTTTTTCCCTCTCACTCATTTACACATAATACCCCATAATGACAAAGTGAAAACTTTTGCAAATGTATTGAAAATGAAATACATAAATATCTAATTTACATAAGTATTCACACCTGTGTGTCAATACATGTTAGAATCACATTTGGCAGCGATTACAGCTGTCTCTAAGAGCTTTGCACACTTGGAGTGTATGTCACGTCCTGACCATAGAGAGCTCGTATTTTTCGATGGTAGAGTAGGTCAGGGCGTGACTGGGGGGTTTTGTCTAGTTTACATTTTCTATGTTAGGATATAGTTTCTTTTTCTATGTTTTTTTTGTATGATTCCCAATTAGAGGCAGCTGGTCATCGTTGTCTCTAATTGGGGATCATATTAAAGTAGTTGTTTTTCCCACTTGGTTTTGTGGGAGATTATTTTTGAGTTAGTGCATGTTGCACCTCTGTCATCACGGTTTGTTTATAGTTTATTGTTTTGTCTTGCAAAGTTTGACGTTCAAATAAAAGATGTGGAATGATACTTACGCTGCGCCTTGGTCCGTTCCTACACACAATCATGAAAGTGTACAATATTTGCACATTAATCTGTGAACTCCAGAGAATGAAGTTGAAGAGAGCCCAGTGCCCTGAGGAGAGGCAGAAGTGGAAAAAACAGATGAGCACATTAGGCTACATACAGTGATGTCTAAGTCCAGATTTCTGTAAATTGAAACGATATTCCCCCTATGTGTAGGAGGGTGGGAGATAGTGGGTGTGCGGAGGTGTGGGGTGTAAGTTGTGTGTGAATGGATGAGTGGGTGGGTGGATGTAAAGAGGGGTGTAAATATATCTTTGAAGAGGGGAGGGAGGAAAAGACAGAGGTGGTGATAAACTGGGCCTGGGTGGGTAAGGGAGGGCATGGAGGGGTGGTTGTGATAAACTGGGCCTGGGTGGGTAAGGGAGGACATGGAGGGGTGGTGGTGATAAACTGGGCCTGGGTGGGTAAGGGACGGCATGGAGGGGTGGTTGTGATAAACTGGGCCTGGGTGGGTAAGGGAGGGCATGGAGGGGTGGTTGTGATAAACTGGGCCTGGGTGGGTAAGGGAGGGCATGGAGGGGTGGTGGTGATAAACTGGGCCTGGGTGGGTAAGGGAGGGCATGGAGGGGTGGTGGTGATAAACTGGGCCTGGGTGGATAAGGGAGGGCATGGAGGGGTGGTGGTGATAAACTGGGCCTGGGTGGGTAAGGGACGGCATGGAGGGGTGGTGGTGATAAACTGGGCCTGGGTGGATAAGGGAGGACATGGAGGGGTGGTGGTGATAAACTGGGCCTGGGTGGGTAAGGGACGGCATGGAGGGGTGGTGGTGAAAAACTGGGCCTGGGTGGATAAGGGAGGACATGGAGGGGTGGTGATAAACTGGGCCTGGGTGGATAAGGGAGGACATGGAGGGGTGGTGGTGATAAACTGGGCCTGGGTGGGTAAGGGACGGCATGGAGGGGTGGTGGGGTGGTGGTGATTTTATTTATTTCACCTTTATTTAACCAGGTAGGCAAGTTGAGAACAAGTTCTCATTTACAATTGCGACCTGGCCAAGATAAAGCAAAGCAGTTTGACACATACAACAACACAGAGTTACACATGGAATAAAACAAACATACAGTCAATAATAGAGTAGAAAAATAAGTCTATATACAATGTGAGCAAATGAGGTGAGATAAGGGAGGTAAAGGCAAAAAAAGTGGCGAAGTACATACAATATAGCAAGTAAAACACTGGAATGGTAGATTTGCAGTGGAAGAAAGTGCAAAGTAGAAATAGAAATAATGGGTGCAAAGGAGCAAAATAAATAAATAAATACAGTAGGGGAAGAGATAGTTGTTTGGGCTAAATTATAGATGGGCTATGTACAGGTGCAGTAATCTGTGAGCTGCTCTGACAGCTGGTGCTTAAAGCTAGTGAGGGAGATAAGTGTTTCCAGTTTCATAGATTTTTGTAGTTCGTTCTAGTCCTTGGCAGCAGAGAACTGGAAGGAGAGGCGGCCGAAGGAGGAATTCGCTTTGGGGGTGACCAGTGAGATATACCTGCTGGAGCGCGTGCTACAGGTGGGTGCTGCTATGGTGACCAACGAGCTGAGATAAGGGGAAAATTTACCTAGCAGGGTCTTGTAGATGACCTGGAGCCAGTGGGTTTGGCGACGAGTATGAAGCGAGGGCCAGACAACGAGAGCGTACAGGTCGCAGTGGTGGGTAGTATATGGGGCTTTGGTGACAAAACGGATGACACTGTGATAGACTGCATCCAATTTATTGAGTAGGGTATTGGAGGCTATTTTGTAAATGACATCGCCGAAGTCGAGGATCGGTAGGATGGTCAGTTTTACGAGGGTATGTTTGGCAGCATGAGTGAAGGATGCTTTGTTGCAAAATAGGAAGCCAATTCTAGATTTAACTTTGGATTTGAGATGTTTAATGTGAGTCTGGAAGGAGAGTTTACGGTCTAACCAGACACCTAGATATTTGTAGTTGTCCACATATTCTAAGTCAGAACCGTCCAGAGTAGTGATGCTGGACGGGCGGGCAGGTGCAGGCAGCGATCTGTTGAAGAGCATGCATTTAGTTTTACTTGAAGCTCGTCTGGAGGGTTGTTAAAACACAGTGTCCGAAGAAGGGCCAGAAGTATACAGAATGGTGTCGTCTGCGTAGAGTTGGATCAGAGACTTACCAGCAGCAAGAGCAACATCATTGATGTATACAGAGAAGAGAGTCGGCCCAAGAATTGAACCCTGTGGCAGCCCCATAGAGACTGCCAGAGGTCCGGGAAACAGGCCCTCCAATTTGACACACTGAACTCTATCAGAGAAGTAGTTGGTGAACCAGGCGAAGCAATCATTTGAGAAACCAAGACTATTGAGTCTGCCGACGAGGATGTGGTGATTGACAGAGTCGAAAGCCTTGGCCAGGTCAATGAATATGGCTGCACAGTATTGTTTCTTATCGATGGCGATTACGATATCGTTTAGGACCTTGAGCGTGGCTGAGGTGCACCCATGACAAGCTCTGAAACTAGATTGCATAGCGGAATAGGTACGGTGGGATTCGAAATGGTCGGTAATCTGTTTGCTGACTTGGCTTTCGAAGACCTTAGAAAGGCACGGTAGGATAGATATAGGTCTGTAGCAGTTTGGGTTAAGAGTGTCCCCCCTTTGAAGAGGGGGATGACCACAGCTGCTTTCCAATCTTTGGGAATCTCAGACGACACGAAAGAGAGGTTGAACAGGCTAGTAATAGGGGTTGCAACAATTTCGGCAGAACATTTTAGAAAGAAAGGGTCCAGATTGTCTAGCCCGGCTGATTTGTAGGGGTCCAGATTTTGCAGCTCTTTCAGAACATCAGATGACTGGATTTGGGAGAAGGAGAAATGGGGAAGGCTTGGGTGAGTTGCTGTGGGGGGTGCAGTGCGTTTGACCGGGGTAGGGGTAGCCAGGTGATTAACTGGCCCTGGGTGGGTAAGGGAGGGCATGGATGGGTGGTGGTGATAAACTAGGCCTGGGTGGGTATGGGAGGGCATGGAGGGGTGGTGGTGATAAGCTTGGCTTGGGGAGCAAAGGTGGGTAAGGATGGGAGGGTGGGACAAGCTTGGGATAGGTGGGAAAGGGGGAGTAAAGCTGGGAGGTGGGGTTAAGTTTGGCTTGGGTGGGGTAAAGAGGGGAGAACAGGGAAGGTGTGGTGGAGAGGGATGGATTTTGTTTTGGAGAGAGAGAAGGAATTAATTATACTACAATGTAATTGTATTTATTTTTGTTATGACTATAAATCCGTTGTAAAATAAATAAGAGTTCTGGACACATTAGGAAAGGATGACTGGGAGGGTACCAGACACTTCTGCGGTGTGCGTGGGGCCTCCACTCATCCAATTTCAGTCTATCAGAGGACCCACTCACCTCAAGTAGACCCCCACCGGCCACTATACTTTCATTTAATTTATCAGGTAATACAATCCCACACAGTACTAAAGTGGCAATCTTTATTAAAATGTATATACAATGTACACTACATGACCAAAAGTATGTGGACACCTGCTCGTCGAAAATGGCATTACAAAATCATGGGCATTAATATAGAGTTGGTCCGTCCTTTGCTGCTATAACAGCCTCCACTCTTCTGGGAAGACTTTCCACTAGATGTCGGAACATTGCTGCAGGGACTTGCTTCCTTTCAGCCACAAGAGCATTAGTGATGTAGGGCACTGACGTTTGGCGATTAGGCCTGGCTCGCAGTCGGCATTAAAATTCATCCCAAAGGTGTTCAATGGGGTTGAAGTCAGGGCTCTGTGCAGGCCTGTCAAGTTCTTCCACACCGATATCAAACCATTTCTGTACGTATCTTGCTTTGTGCACAGGGCATTGTCATGCTGAAACAGGAAAGGGCCTTCCCCAAACTGTTGCAACAAAGTTGGAAGCACAGAATCGTGTAGAATGTCATTGTATGCTGTAGCGTTAAGATTTCCCTTCACTGGAACTAAGGGGCCTAACCTGAACCATGAAAAACAGCCCCAGTGTTAGGCGGAGGGGAACAGGTGAACCCAAGAGCAGACTCAGACCAGGATGAAGTAAACAAGGTATTTATTGGAACATAGGGGGAAGATGGAGTGCAGGCCAGGGGAAGCTCTGGCGGGTTGCTGGAGACCAGGTGCGGAGGCTGAGGCTGGAGCGAGACGTGTTGGGACAGGGTAAGCAGGTCCGGAGGGGAATCCAAGGGAGTAGTAGAGTGGGGAATCCAGGACAGAGTAGCAGGATGACGAGACATTGGACAGGAGACAGGGACCAGAGTCAGAGCAGGCGGAACTGTAGCGGAGAGAAAAACAGCGTCAGGCAGGGTAACAGGCACAGCAGGGTAACAGGCACAGCAGGGTAACAGGCTCTGAATAGCAAAAAAATAGCTAGCACCGTAGACTGACAGAGCAGAGATTACAATCTGGCAGTGTGGAAGTGGCAGGACTGAGTATTTGTAGAGGTCTTGATTATAGAACGGGTTGCAGCTGGTGGGGATCTGCTCTGACTCTAGCACACCTGTCTCCGCCCACACAATCACACACAAAGAGAGGGAAAGAGACACAGGATGAGCAGTAGAGGGCGTTACAGGAGCAGATATGACACCCAGACCATTATTCCTCCTCCACCAAACTTTACAGTTGGCACTATGCTTTGGGGCAGGTAGTGTTCTCCTGGTATCTGCAAAACCCAGATTTGTCCATCGGACTGCCAGATGGTGAGGCGTGATTCCTCATCCCAGAGAATGCCTTTCCACTGCTCCAGAGTCCAATGGCGACAAACTTTACACCACTCCAGCCGACACTTGGCATTGCGTATAGTGATCTTAGGCTTGTGTGCGGCTGCTTGGCCATGAAAACCCATTTCATGAAGCTCCCGACGAACAGTTATTGTGCTGACGTTGCTTCCAGAGGCAGTTTGGAAGTCGGTAGTGAGTGTGGCAACCCAGGAAAGACGATTTTTACGCTCTAAGCGCTTCAGCACTCAGCGATCCAGTTCTGTGAGCTTGTGTGGCCTACCACTTCGCAGCTGAGCTGTTGTTGCTCCTAGACGTTTCCACTTCACAATAACAACGCTTACAGTTGACCAGGGCAGCTCTAGCAGGGCAGAAATTTGATTAAGTAACTTGTTGGAAAGGTGGCATTCTATGACGGTGCCACATTGAAAGTCACTGAGCTCTTCAGTAAGGCCATTCTACTGCCAATGTTTGTCTATGGAGATAGCATGGCGGTGTGCTCGATTTTCTACACCTGTCAGCAACGGGTGTGGCTGAAATTGCTAAATCCACTAATTTGAAGGGGTGTCCTCATACTTTTGTATATATAGTGCATCTGCAGATGATCTCCTGATATAACTGACTAATATTGAAACCTTTTTGCCCCCTTTGCTAAAAATATTTTCAGAATACTCAGAAATCTCAGGATATAAAATGTACGTGGAAAAAAACGAAATAATGGCAATATTAAATAATCCTTTAAGTGGACCACAAAAAATATTTTATACTTAATAAGTGACAACAAACAACAAATATATAAAGATAACTTTATTCCATTAGTCAACAATATGAAAGCAGATCTAATGAAATTGAATAATCTCCCCAGAGAGGTAGAATAAACCTCTTTAGAATGGCATGGCTGCCAAAATGTTGTATTTATTTTAAGTAATACAATTTACTCCACCAAAGACATTCTTTAAAAAAAGTATACTCGGTCATAACAGACGTTATATCGGCAAATAAAACTCATAGAATGAAAAGGAAAGTTTTATATCGTCCTAAATCTGAGGTGGTTTTAAACTTCTGGACATGGAATAGTATCAACTCACCACCCAGGGTTTTACTTGTGACATGTAGTTAAATTCACTAAAGTGGAACAACGGGTACATACTAAAGTCTATTATGACCGGGTATAATTTTTTTAAAGAATGTCTTTGGTGGGGTAATTGGTATTACCGAAAATAAATACATGCTCATCCCCAGAATATTTGACGTGTCTATTTTTATAAAGCTAAGAACATGAACAACTTTATATTTAAGAACACTAACAATCTGGAAGAAAATGAAACGTGTTCTACAAGAACCAATATCACTTCCTAAAAACACAACCTTGGATAGCTTTTCAGAATTCACATGGAAAACTCAGGGGCGGAAATCCCGGGGGGGACGGGGGACACACGACCCCCCCATCCTGGGAAAAATATGATTTGTCCCCCCCAATATATCACTGAAACATAACTATGTAATTTAAATAATATTAATAATACGCAATGAAAGCAATTGTGCTGATTATAGACAAGTAATAGCGCGTTTTTAAGTTTCAAAAGATTGCGACCCCCCCACCCTTTGCCTCACAATGGTTTGATCCACTGCCAGTTCCTTAGTTGGCAAGGTAACAGAGGGGTCGTATCCACTGTCTGAAAGGCACTCAATGAATGTAACTGACGTGAGGTTAATCCAGTCAATCGCGCACACACACACTAGCTGAATATGCAGAGCTAGCACGCAAATATTAACTATTAAGCTAGCTAGTACCTATTCCATTTATGTGGCCTCGTCAAAGATGGAATCTTTGCTATCGTCAATTTATTCCAAGATCAGCATGCAGATGATGTAAGTTAGTGCTTCAAAGTCCCTGTGATAAGGTTAGCAATAAACTGGAGTCCAAACTGAACAGAACTACACTCTCTTCTACCATTGTCTTAAATATATTTAATGGTCTCGTTGCAAAAGCTAAATTGTCGCAAGGGAACTTTTATTTATTTATTTTATTTCACCTTTATTTAACCCGGGAAGCAAAGATTATAGCAAACACCACTGAAACTGAATTGGTGCTCGCTCGCTTTGCAAATTCAGCTATTGTTGGAAGCCAGCCAATATGAAACAAACTATTAAAATTACAAAAGGTTGCAGCATATGTTGTGTAAATGGTGAACTCATACAGCTGTCAACTCTTGTCATTTTAATCCGTTTCACATTTGCTAGCTACCTTTTAGATCGAAGCCCAAATAGAATGATAAAAGATGATAGAAGCCCATCTCCTACTGTAAATAACCTACACACTGTGTGTGTGTGTAGCCAGCCAGGTAGAAAAATGGCAGAAAAATAAGACGGACATCAGAGTATTTTTCAGTACACCAAAACGCAAAGTAAGAACTCTAGTAGCCTAATATCTCAAAGACTAGTTGATAAAATGTTCATAAGAAAGAAATGAAATTCTAATGGAAATGTTTCACAATGATGTCATTAGGCAGAGCAGGCAACAGATGGCACACAGACAGCAGAGTTGGGGACAGATATGCAGGGACAGACTGGCAGAGACAGGGAGTCTCAGGTAAGTTTGTTGAGTCTTTGTTTGGCAACATTATGAAAGGTTCTCAATTTTTTTTACTTGTAAAATAGGAACATAATTGGAAAATGCCATGGATACCCCCACTCTCAACTTAAACTGGTGACTGAACTAAGATTTGTTAAAGGCAATGGTATTGCTGTTGTGATTAGTTGTGTAGTTTTGGGTACCGGTAGTTAGGAGTACGGCAAACACCTTATTTCTTTGGTTCCTCAATATACATTTACCATATTACAATGTAGGCTATGTGTTTCAGCACTACTTTTGGTGTCCCCCTGAGGAATTGCTCTTGAGAAAATGTCATGTAATTGTCCCCTCCAAAGTTGATATCAGATATTTGCCCCTGGGAAATCTAAAGGCATAGAAAGCGTAAATGATTTGGTAAGAGGAAAATCATTTATTTCCATGACAGAATTCAAAGTAATTTTGGACTGACCAAATGCATGCATCTTAAAAGTTGTGCCATGTACCACGAAATTTGATTTGAAGCAACCTTGAGGGAATCTTATTTGAGTCAGAAAGGATGTTCATATGATAGGGAAGATATACAAAACCTTGCAGAGAGCACATCCAACTGACAATCTCTTAGAAAATAATATAAACTATTGAAACCAAGACTTAAAAATAAAGTTGGAGCATAACTAACAAAATAACTAAGAAAATTACAGTTAACTAAAATGTACACTTTGGGAACGCTATAAAGTCAGGAAGTTGTTGGCGGAGCTAGAAACTTGGCTGTCAGAAGTATTACAATGTAAATGTACTTTTAATCCATCTGGCTGCATATGTCAAGACATGGTATATTGGGGTGTAGTGAGATACCCAATGGGTTGGACGATTCTCTTCTCGTCACTCACCGCCATCATTAACACAATAGACAAATCAAATTATTTATTATTTAAATATTGAAAGTGTGTGGCTAGGGAGAGAAACAAAACGGTGCAGTTTCAGGCCATGTGGCAAACAATAATACAGGCACTATGGATGGGGGTGTGAGCATACCAGTCTGGGCAGATGAGATGTTTGTGTGTGTCTTCAACCTCTGTTGGTTGTTGAGCATTGCTAGACAGTCATTTTCAAGTCTTGCCATAGAAGTCAAAACTGTAACTCGGCCACTCAGGAACATTCGCTGTCTTCTTCTCACCAAGCTGCTTGGCGATGGTCTTGTAGCCCATTCCAGGCTTGTGTAGGTCTACAATCTTGTCCCTGACATCCTTGGAGAGCTATTTGGTCTTGGCCATGGTGGAGAGTTTGGAATCTGATTGATTGCTTCTGTGGACAGGTGTCTTTTACAGGTAACAAACTGAGATTAGGAGCACTCCCGTTAAGAGTGTGCTCCTAATCTCAGCTCGTTACCTGTATAAAAGACACCTGGGAGCCAGAAATCTTTCTGATTGAGAGGGGGTCAAATACTTATTTCCCTCATTAAAGGGAGTGCTCCTAATCTCAGTTTGTTACCTGTATAAAAGACACCTGTCCACAGAAGCAATCAATCAGATTCCAAACTCTCCAACATGGCCAAGACCAAAGAGCTCTCCAAGGATGTCAGGGACAAGATTGTAGACCTACACAAGGCTGGAATGGGCTACAAGACCATCGCCAAGCAGCTTGGTGAGAAGGTGACAACAATTGGTGTGATTATTCTCAAATGGAAGAAACACAAAATAACTGTCAATCACCCACGGCCAGGGGCTCCATGCAAGATCTCACCTCGTGGAGTTGCAATGATCATGAGAACGGTGAGGAATCAGCCTAGAACAACACGGGAGGATCTTGTCAATGATCTCAAGGCAGCTGGGACCATAGTCACCAAGAAAACAATTAGTAACACACTACGCCATGAAGGACTGAAATCCTGCAGCGCCCGCAAGGTCCCCCTGCTCAAGAAAGCACATATACATGCCCGTCTGAAGTTTGCCAGTGAACATCTGAATGATTCAGTGGACAACTGGGTGAAAGTGTTGTGGTCAGATGAGACCAAAATGGAACTTTTTGGCATCAACTCAACTTGCCGTGTTTGGAGGAGGAGGAATGCTGCCTATGACCCCAAGAACACCATCTCCACCGTCAAACATGGAGGTGGAAACATTATGCTTTGGGGGTGTTTTTCTGCTAAGGGGACAGGACAACTTCACCGCATTAAAGGGACGATGGACGGGGCCATGTACCGTCAAATCTTGGGTGAGAACCTCCTTCCTTCAGCCAGGGCATTGAAAAATGGGTCGTGGATGGGTATTCCAGCATGACAATGACCCAAAACACACGGCCAAGACAACAAAGGAGTGGCTCAAGAAGAAGCACATTAAGGTCCTGGAGTGTCCTAGCCAGTCTCCAGACCTTAATCCCATAGAAAATCTGTGGAGGGAGCTGAAGGTTCGAGTTGCCAAACGTCAGCCTCGAATCCTTAATGACTCGGAGAAGATCTGCAAAGAGGAGTGGGACAAAATCCCTCCTGAGATGTGTGCAAACCTGGTGGCCAACTAAAAGAAACATCTGACCTCTGTGATTGCCAACAAGGGTTTTGCCACCAAGTACTAAGTCATGTTTTGCAGAGGGGTCAAATGCTTATTTCCCTCATTAAAATGCAAATCAATTTATAACATTTTTTACATGCATTTTTCTGGATTTTTTTGTTGTTATACTGTCTCTCACTGTTCAAATAAACCTACCATTAAAATTATAGACTGATAATTTCTTTGTAAGTGGGCAAACGTACAAAATCATCAGGGGATCAAATACTTTTTTCCCTCACTGTAAACCAACTTCAGCGTGAGCTTAAAGTATGGCAACTGGGTATGAACTTTGAACTCTTATTCACTAAAGTAGTCATACCTCCTAGCTGTTGAGTGAGCAGCAGCAGCTGTAAACGTGGTTTAGGAAAGGACGGACAAAGTATCTATTCTACCAAACACACGACGTTACGACAACGTACCCGTTCTACCACAAGACATATTTTTTAAAGGACAAGGGAGATCTCTGTTGGGCAACACGGCCTTCCATCTACGACCAACCTATTGAAGCACCGCTCAGAGTAAATATTTCTTAGATTTTCCTTTTCCAAATGGGCGGTTATTTAGAATGCATAAGATTCTGTATTTACGATAGCATAGCTTTACAAGGTCCGATCAGAGACCAAATTCCTTTGTTCCTCAGTCTTCCCGCACTCTCATTCAAAACCCAACCCCCTTTCTTTGAGTAACTAGCCGTCATATCTGTTCCGTCCGCTTGTGACGTTTTCTTTTATGTCATAATTAGTAATCAATGTATGACCCATCCTGTGAATGTGTAATTCTGTGTGATTTTTTAGGTATTTAGTAAATAAATAACTAAACCAAATCTTGTATTGCTGATTCAACTTGTTAGCCAGGGTTCGTGAAGATAACCAAGAATTCTACGACTTCAGATGAGACTGAATAAGGGGACGATTAAGAATTGACCGCTATTGATGTAAAAGATTACCAGGTCTTTAAGAGTTTATTCGGAAGATAACAGCTCTATAAACATTCTTTCATGGTGCCCTGACTTTCTAGTTAATTACATTTACATGATTAGTTCAATCAGGTAATATGAATTACTGAGAAATGATTTTATAGAATAGCATGTCATATCACTTAATCCAGCATAGCAAAGACACGACATATATGATGCCCCGTGCGAGGAATCTAAAATAGGATGACGCTTTCATTCTGATTCAGCTATATAAAATTGAAAAGCAGATTACATACTACACCCAGTTCATTATACACATTATTGGAGTTGTAGACGAGACTTATTGGTGGTACGTGTGTGTGTTCTGGAGACTGCCTCCGTGTTGTTCTCTGACGTAGTCAGTGGGTAGCATAAACTATTCATTTCTAGAACCAGGCTGATAAAGCTAATTACAGAAATTTGAGAAATATAGTATTTGGCCAAACGGAGGGCTATTTCCAAACCGAAACGTCTCGTTCAATTTAACTAATAAATAAAATTGCTAGACTTACATTCTCAAGTGGATCTTTTAAATAATATCCAAATGTAATAGTTTTCTAAATGAGACGTAAACTTTTTCCAAATTAACCTAGATGAAACAACCTCAGGTTAATTAAAGTTTAATTCCCAAATAGCCTATACAGGTTTGATTTATCATTAAAATTGATCAATCAGTAAAATTTGGTTTTTGCAAAACACATTCAGTACCCAGTACTGACGAAGTCCCGCCTCCAGCGGGAATCCCATGTGGCTTCGGCCTTAGGGAAAGTGAACCTAGTGGTGAATGTACCCTAACATTTGAACAACTGTTTACACTTAAGATATCCAATCAATGGAGATTGTAAGAATTATCATCGTCTCATTCAATTTAACAAGTTCAATTGTTCAACATACCTTATTGTGCTTCCAATCAAATGAGACACTTTTAAACTTCCCATATTAACCTGGATGAACCAACTTCTCAGGTTAATTAAAGTTTAATTCCCAGATAGCCTATCCAGGTATGATTAATCATTATCATTGATTAATTAATTCAATTTGCAAATTCATTCACGTCCAACTTCCACATTACTGGTACAGTACTGATGGTTCGTTAACATCTATAAATAGATTAAACTTGTCTTTGCAGCTTCCAACCAATTCCAAACTGAAACTTTGAGAAAAATGGGACCATTTTCCTCTACATTTTTCAAATAATGTGCAAGCTATCAGAGGTGGTCACCACTCCTCCGCTAATTAGTGAACCTCCACCCATAAAAGGATTGATCTCTGACCTCAGCAGCGATACCAACCCTAATTATGCCATTAGCGGAAAAACCGCCAAAATTGCGAACGCTCTCCAAAATCAACCATTGAACACAGGAATTGTGACGGTTCTCTCCACTTTAGCACTTATGTATCGCCATCAAAAATTGGCATCGGTCCAATACCACAGTGCACAACTGAAGCACGTGCAAGACATGGTTAACATGAGGGGACAGGTGGAGAGAACTGAGCAACTATTGACAAAAGCAGGAAATAAAAACATTCTGCTAGCCCAGGAACTGCGTTTGAAATCTGAACAATTAAAAGTAATTGCAAATAGTTATGACGACGAATGAGCACAAACTCTCCAACAAATCGTTGTCTCCAGGAACATCTCGATTTAGCCAAAAGTAAATACGATGTAGTCCACTCCAAACTAGATAGATCTGTCGAGTTATCTACAAACAGGAGCGCGCAATTTGATAACATGCAGGCAGTTTTGTTGAACGTTACTCAAGGTAACAATGTTCTTCTCCAAATTCTGCAGACCAAAGACGATCAGTTAATGAACACAATGACTAAGTTGGATGACAAATAAGCAGAACTCATTGAAGTCACTGACCAAATGAATGTTGAGAGAACTCGGGTGATGAAGATGGAAATATTGGTTTCTAAGTAAGCGGAAGAAATCTCATCACTAAATCTCTCGCTCCGTACTCAAAACCTCTATCTGCAAACCGTGACAGATAAGTTTGAGACCGAAAGGAGCAAGTGCGACACTCATGTGTCTGAAATCAGTACTCTAAGCGCTCAAGTGGACTCTGCAATGCAGCAGAATACCACCCTTAGGTACCATCTGGAGGAAGTCCAGAATGGTCACGCTCTACAGCATATCTATCCATCCAAGCAACCCGGAGTCCGGTACTCAAAGGAGTGAAGACGATAGGTTTCAGACGTCGCCTCCCTCAAGTGTCCCTCAGTCTTCACCTCGTGGCCATTAAGCACTGAGTACCATGATGCCTCTTGGCCAACAAAGCCAAAGCTTGGCTTCTCCTCTTGGTCTTTCGGCCCCAATTTCCCCACAGGATGAAGCCAACCCTCTCCGCTTGCTTGACGCGGAATACCTTGACAAACTCGTCAAGAATTTCCCCACCTTTGACCCCGTTCCAGGTCAGCCAAACAATACTGAGATGTTCCTTGCTGACATAGAGGACGCATTGGATGGCTACCCAAACGCTACGGGTTCTGACAGAGTTTACCTGTTGAAGCGAACTTCGAATAGACACTTGACGAGGTTCATTCGTCTACAACAGCAACACATGCTAAATGACTATGCTAAACTTGCCACAGCTTTGAAATTAGAATTCAGTGGTTCTGCGACTCACAAACATGATAGCTCACTGGCTAACACTGTCAAACCAGCTCGTAACGAACACCCACAAGCTTACTATCATAGGCTTCGTTCAGCTTACTTTGGCCTACTCACTGAAACAGGAATGGCAGAGCTGTTACCATTCAAACAAACGTTTCTGTCGAACATGTATCACACCTTCATTATCTATGTCATGAATTATGTCGTGGTGTTGCAGGGAAGACCAAAATGCAGCGGGTATATGGACGCTCATTCTTTTAATTCACAAAAAACGAGTAAAGCATCCGCAGAAAAAACAAAACAATAAATGATACTCACGACTAACAACAGTGTGGCAGGCTCAACAAGCAGTGCTCACAAACAATCTCCCACAAAAGACAAACACAAACAGACCTTAATATATGGGACTCTCAATCAAAGGCAAATAGACAACACCTGCCTTCAATTGAGAGTCCCAACCCCAATTAACCAAACATAGACATACAACCAACTAGATCAACATAGAAATACATAAACAAGGAACAGTGCCCCAAAAAAAACCAGAATACATAAATCAAATCCCCTACAACAAACACACCACCCCGAACCACATACAACAAATACCCTCTGCCACGTCCTGACCAAACTACAATAACAATTAACCCTTATACTGGCCAGGACGTGACAATCTACTTGGGCCCTGCAGCCCACGTTGGCTTGCCTATCTTACAACTCAGAGATCTTGCAAGCACAGCTTTGGAGGCATCAAAAGCTCGCAACGCTAAGAGCCCTGACCACTCGGTTTTGAAGTTTGACCAGGGGCACTCACTGTCACAGGATCCAACGAAAGTGGCGCCCCTCCTCGGTCGGGTGGCGCTCGGCGGTCGTCGTCGCCGGCCTATTAGCTGCCACCGATCGTTGTTTCTGTGTCTTAGTTTTGTCTGTCTGTTCCGCACCTGTTTTGTGTATGTCATTAGTGGGGGCTTATTTAAGGTGTGTTTTCAGTTGGGATTTTGTGCGGGATTGTTTATTGTCCACGTTGTGTTACCGACAATTGTTATCGAAGGATTTACCGGGCTGCGCTCCTTGCCTTTTTGTGCCTTGGAATTATAT
This sequence comes from Salmo trutta, assembly GCF_901001165.1. Classification (NCBI taxonomy): domain Eukaryota; kingdom Metazoa; phylum Chordata; class Actinopteri; order Salmoniformes; family Salmonidae; genus Salmo; species Salmo trutta. Next base: position 30,111,750 of record NC_042970.1, on the reverse strand, counting down.
TTTGTGTTTTATGGGAAAGTGTTTCTCTCAGGCGAACTTTGTATAGCGCCCTGTGCTTTTCGGCGTTTGTGTGTGTCCGTTTTATTAAAAGACACTCACCTCCAGCACCTCTGTCTCCTGCATTTGATTCCGCCTATCCGCCAGTCCAAATCAGACGTGACACTCACTCCAGTTAGAGGGTGCATTATTAGGTATTGGAGCGTTGACAGATGACGCACAACAACGGTTTCTACCACGAAACCACGATTCCAATAACCTCCGCGGTCGAAGTAACTGTAAAGTACGTCGCCATCAAAACTACCTGTTCGCTACGTTCCTGCACCCAACCCACACAAAGCACAAGGGTTTCAAAGGGTTGAAGGATGATCAAAACGTAGACCAATGTTCTCCAGAAGCTATTGATGTAAAAGACTACCAGGTCTTTAAGAGTTTATTTGGAAGATAACAGCTCTATAAACATTATTTAGTGGTGCCCCAACTTTCTAGTTAATTACATTGACATGATTAGTTCAATCAGGTAATATTAATTACAGAGAAATGATTTTGTAGAATAGCATGTCATATCTCTTAATCTGGCATAGCAAAGACACGACACTTGCCATAAAAAGTTGTTGAATGCTTATTGACACAAGACATTTTATTTATTAATAAAAAAAATGTTATCTAAAAACATAATTCCACTTTGATATTATGAGGTATTTTGTGTAGGCCAGTGACACAAAATCTCAATTTAATCCATTTTAAATTCAGGCTGTAACACAACAAAATGCGGGGAAAGTCAAGGGGTGTGAATACTTTCTGAAGGCACTGTACATGGTAGAGTCCTATTTGCCTATAATAGATTGGCAGATAAAATAAGGGTTGCTCCTCCTAGTCCGAGTTGCAGCACGCTGAACTAAATGTGATAACTGAATGTCATAGCTAAATTGATGGATGTATTTGGTTTTTCAAAGCTCGTTGACAGTACATGGTCTTCATGAAAGTTTCCTTGTTTAGAAGCAGAAGTATCACTTCAACTTTGACACGATGGACTTGTAATTCCTTCTGGTTCCTATGATGTGACTTTTTTTGAGTATAGTGAAGGTATGACAGTTGTTCTGACAGGCCTTATTTTTGTATTGAGCAAATTAGAATGATCTTTTCAATTTCCCCACTCCTCATGTTCCTCCCCAATTGAGTAACTGTCAAACCCTCCCCATTCAGTCTATGTGAGCTAAGAGAGATCAAAGTCCTGTCTCTGTGCATGCCTGTCTACATACATACACACACACACATTCTAGGGATGCTGGGACACATAATCACAGTGTAATTGCCTTGGTAAACATGCAGAGCAGCTTCATACAGGGCACTCTGTGCTCTCTACACACGCACACACACACACACACACACACACACACACACACACACACACACACACACACACACACACACACACACACACACACACACACACACACACACACACACACACACACACACACACACTCACACACTCACACACACAGAGATAGAGAGAGAGAGAGAGAGAGAGAGAGAGAGAGAGAGAGAGATACTTTACAGACTGATGCTGCCTGTTTGAGTAAAAAAAACAATAAACTTTGGAGACGGAGAGAGCGGGGCCAAAATCTGCTCTGGAATTGTTTATTTATTTGAAAATTGTGTTAATGCTGGTTTAATGTGTGTGTGTGTGGGGGGGTGAAATATAAAATGGTATAGAGAGTGAAAGAAAGAGAGGCAGGGAGAGGTAAATGGAAAAACAGAGGGAAGACAAATATAAAGAGAGAGAGAACAGGGTATGATAGTTCAAAGAGGAGTCCTCGTCCCTTCTGTTTCCCTCGTCGTCTCACCCCCTTTAACCTTGACCTACCTACCTGTCCTGTCTGCTCCTGTGGCAGCTGCTCACACAGTCATGAAACACACACACACATACACACAGACACACACACATGGACATGAACACACACTGGGATGATGAAATCTGTGGAAGAGGCCATTTGTAATTACACACACTGCAGGACAGTGGAGATCGATTGTGACTCTGAACACACACACACACACACACACACACACACACACACACACACACACACACACACACACACACACACACACACACACACACACACATACACACACACACATACTCACACCTACACACACCTACAGTGTATACAGGACTTGTCTGGGATCCATACTCATATCTCCCAGGAGAGAGCAGCTGTGTGGTACACGGTTATCAGCCCGGATGCACTCAACCTATACATATCCATCGTTTACTATGGCATACATATCTGTATAGGGATAGAAGACACAGTAGTCTTCTATAGGACACACACTGATTTCTACAGTAATACTGTAATTTTTACAATCTTTTTGCCCTAGCTCTTGTGTGCTAGTTTGTGTAAGGCTAAATGTGACATCTTTGCTAACTCAGGCTTTGCACAGTGAGAAAGCCACCCTACGATAGCCTGGAGAGAGCTTGGGGCTAACCCTGAACACCAGATTAAGGAACGGTTTTTCTTTCGTCTCTCTGCATCTATTTTCTTCTATTCCATGTTTTGCTAATACAGGAAAACTAAAACTTCTCCCTCTATCCTCCTTTTTAGTACATATTGAATAATCAGTCCTTGTTCAAGGTACAGCAATCATTCACTATATTGATCCTTTGTTCTAATTTCAAGAGGAATTGGATTGTACTTTCTCTATTGAAACGTGACATTTGGTAGCTACACAATACAACTACACTCCTTCCAATACCCAAAGTGCTCTTACCCTTTCTCTTCATAGCAACTTCATCCACTGCATGTTCCTAGAGTATTTAGCATCCTTGCAGCTGTGATTTTATCACTGTTCCAGGTCAGTCAGATATGGGAAATCATCCTTTAGTTCCAGTGGATACATCCAAGTATGACACCCAGTGGCAACAAAGACCACTACACAAACACAACATTTCATTCTCTTTCTCACATTCTACCCAAATACATGCCTGCCTTTGCTCTATTCAATTAAATTCAACAGTTGATTCAACAGCATTCAACAGCATTTTACAGCAGTGGGATTCAACAGCAGTGGGATTCAACAGCATCCCACTGCTAGCTTGCTTCTGAAGCTAAGCAGGGTTGGTCCTGGTCAGTCCCTGGATGGGAGACCAGATGCCACCCTTTGCTCTGGTTAAATAAAATATCCCAGGGCAGTGACTGGGGACATTGCCCTGTGTAGGGGGATGTTAAATGGGTGTCCTGACTCTCAGTGGTCACTAAAGATCTCATGGCACGTATTGTAAGAGTAGGGGTGTTAACCCTGTCCTGGCTAAACTCCCAGTCTGGCCTTAATGCCCCGTAATCATCCCCAGTTTACGATTGGCTTATTCATCCCTGTACCTATTCCCCAGGTTGTTGCTGTAAATGAGAACGTGTTCTCAGTCAACTTACCTAGTAAAATAAGGGTTAAATAAAAAACAAGTCTTTATGGAGGAGTGAATAACAGACATTTAGAGGAACATCTCAACCATGCCCCCCCCCCCCCCCACTGAGGAACATCCGACTGCTGTAGCACTGTTTGTTTACTTAACATAATTAATGTTCATCTGAATCCTTCATGTATCAAAGCTATATAGTTGAGGGATCCTCCTCCCCCGTCTTCCTCAGTGTTCTGTTTATAACTAAGATCATACTTGTGTGGTTGTTTCATGTCATTCTGTTCAAGTTTCCCAATAAAGAGCAGTTGAAATGGAGTTCGGTGTTTTTTCCCAAATCTCTACACTTCCATAAGGACCTGGGTTAGCTTCCCACTGTCATGAATCAGGATCAGTCAGAACGTTCAACAACAGACAGCTTCATGTGGTTGGTTCTCCTGCAAGGGTTAAAGGAACAGGTTTATAGAAGCTGCAGCTCCTCTTCAGTACACATTTGCTGCTGGGTTTGTATCTGTGTCAGAGAGCCACCATGTCCTCTCTTTCACCTCAAAAACAGACACACTCCCTCTCTTTCCCCCGTCTCTCTCTTTCATAATTTTTCTCTCCTTCCACCCCCGCCCCTCTTTGATCCGTGCCTGCAGACACACAGGGAAGATGACAGCTCCTCAACAAGCGTGGAATGAGGGAGAAGAGAGGAGAGTGGGAGATGTGGAGAGGGGGAAAGAGAGATGCTGAGGTGCTCATCATGAGGTGAGACATGGACTCAAACAGCCCTGGAGCTGGATTAAATGCAACACATCCTGCAAAATACACATACGCACCCACGTACACAGACAGACAGACAGGACAAACCATGTCTCTACAAGCTCAGGAACAGATGGAGATAATTTTTCTCCTCCACTCCTCGTTCAGATGGTCAGATGTTCCAAACAAACCGTCCAGCAGCCTACAATCCCCCATATAATCAGGAGAGGGATTAGACCAGCCGTGAGTGTGTCTCTGGGACCATGTTGACTAGCAATTGATCCACGCAGCATATGGGTTAGAGACTGGAGAGGTGTACAAACCAGACACACACTCTAACACACATGCCCAAACAAATGCTACCAACACACACTTACTCTAACCATCAGCAACAGAACCATGATAATTTTCTGCTAAATCTCGCCCATCCGTGGATTGGGCATAGGAGGTGTTGGATTATTGCAGACACAGTGGCAGAAATACAGTGTGACTGGCTGGTGAATGCACTGTGTGTGTGTGTGTGTGTGTGTGTGTGTGCGTGTGTGCGTGCTTGTGTTTGAGTAAACGGGATAAATGCCTGGGTTTAGCAAGAGGTTGGCAGCGACAGGGATTTCTGTGTCAGTCAGCTTTTCAACAACAAGGGTTCATTTGCTGGTGAATGTGGCCTAAGAACACCCCCCCCCCCCCCCCCCCCACACACACACACACACGCAAATGGACATACAAATAAAAGATGCCGAGCATTATGCATTATGAGTCCAATATGCCGTGTCTCAGCCATTGCACCTAACCTAGCAAAAAAACAGCTCACACTTCCTCATACACCTAGTGAAATACTGATAAAAGCAAGACAAATATGAATTGAAACAATGGCAGTGCACTCAGTTCTATCGACTGTCCCACATCTGAACCCCTGATTCTGTACTTCACACTGTACCATGGGGAGTCTGATCAAATACACTCCAATTCCCTACTGCTCCCTCTCTCTGTACACAAACACGTACACATACACAGTAGCATATGGGGGGTAGGCTTGAATATTAATAGTGGACTTATTTGCAATTCAAGCCGAAGGACTGTAAGCAAATCTGTTCTCTGAGAGAGTGGGGATTTGTGGGGAAAACACGTGCAGCCCCTAGAGTCAATTCAACCTCTTCACTGAAGGTATTGTGTTAGAATATTCTTATATCAATGAAAACAATAGTACTTAAATTAACAGAATTCATCTTGGCTTAGGTTGCATCCTTGTTTGTAGAAATGCTGTGTTCAGATGTTTGTGTTAGAGTTTAACATCGTAAAAACAGTCAGAATTCACTAGAAACACAGTTTTGCTTGTCAAAATTGACTTCCTTTTCAGAGACGGTGCATGGCAGGTACAGTAACTTCCGCTGGCTTTTACAAACTCACTCTCTTTAAGCCTATAGTTGTTGTTCCTCTGAAACTTTGCAAATGAAGCAAAGTGAAGATGGAACATCTATCAAAGCGCAAAACAAAGCAAATAATGGGAACTGAATTTTAATCAACCAATGAGCAAATGAACTCAAAACAGCAGCGAGCGAGTAAACATTCACCCAGAGTTATCAATCTAGCGTCTAGATAGGCATCCATCAGCCATCAGAGGCAGCTGCTTATTGGACAGAAATAAGCTCAGCATCATTACCACATCTCCCAAAACAGCCAATCAATTACAGGGAGCTCTTATCCAATCAGCTAATGGGATGCCAAATGACTCATCAAATCATGGGCAGAGTATTGATCAGTCAGGAGGGAGGATGTGGTCATCAAATGAAGTCCAAAAAGGTGGGCTGTAGAGCTACAAGGTGAGCTGGCTTGTGTGTGTGTGCGTGCGTGCGTATGCTTGCAGGTGCCAGGCTGGTGTTTCCCATGTCTTAATGAGACATCTGAAGTCATCAGTGGTCTGATTAGGCCACTCCAGTTCCAGCTCACTCACTTATCAAAACCTAGAGAGCCATGACACCTGCCAGATCTGTGTCCACTTGAGACTGTTACGTTTGTGTGTGTGCATAATGGACTGTTATGATTACTTCCATCTCAAACGTACCTCAAATTGATTTTGACTAATCAATGACATTTAGTTAGATTCCTTTTAAGATTGCAGTTACGGCACTAACTCATACATCAAGTATTAATGAAGATCACATAGAGATCAAACTACTGCAGTTAAAAAGGGATTTGGCTGAGCAAGGTCAGTAGTTGATTAAATATGCACAGAGCAACAGAGTACCTAAACCACCAAAATGAAACCTTTCATAGATATATTATCATGTTGTTGGTAAGATGAGGAGGGGGATGAATCTCTGAATAAATGCTTATCTTCAATAGAGAAAACCATTCAAACTCTTTACTTCATTCTATACAGAATTGGAATAGGCCTCATTCTCGTATGGGGTCTAACTCACACAGTCATTCATTAGAATATAATTTATTTAAATGTTCAACAAAGAAAATCACATGCTGTTATTGGTACGAGAATTAGAATGGAAGGGTTGAATGGAGAGCTGGTGACATGACGAGAAAAGCAATCCCTGTCATAACACTAGCTAGCGGAACGCAGCAAACTGTAGAGTTCTCTGTGGGACAAATACAAACACACAGAACTCGATCGCTCTCTTTCTCTCTCTCTCTCCTAAAGTAGGATCCACTCCTCCACTGAACCGCCCAGAGCAACTCATTTAGAGGGAGTACAGAGAAAGCAAGAGATAAAAAAAACTTATCTGCCAGAAGGCATGTGGTAAGTCTTTAAATAGGAAATTCATTCATGGAAATTAATTTAGCCCTGAGTATTTTCTTTTTTTATCTCTCTCTCTTTCTCTCAGTCTTAAGAGCACCAAAAGGACAAACACATAAGTTGTTGAAGGACAAGTTGAAGCTCATCAACAGGGAACCCAGAATCCTCTCAGGTCAGCAAACAATTGAATCAGACTTCCCAAATCAAAGTTTGAATTTGGCCATGGGCATCCTCAGATTTGCTGACTTGAGGATAGATCATAGTAGGCTACGGGATGGGAGAACTTGATTATGCTGTTTTGCCAATGGCAGTCTTGCACTGCCCCTGAGTGGTTTAATAGTGAAGTGAATTCAACTTGAAAAAGATAATATTAACAAACAAGATCAGACAGTTATATGGATGGAGTGTAGTAGACTTTTTCAACCACTAAGTGACAGAACAACACAGGGAAAGATGTATTACTGATCCAGCAGCTCTACTGTGACTTTGGCCTGGTTCTATTCCAGTCCTTAGCCACTTTACTTAGCTCCTAGTCCAGGCGTAGGAAATTCCTTGGAAACTGGCTTTCATCCATTCATGTCAGAGATTGCTCTGATTTCCCAGACCTAAATCTGTTACTGATTTTAGGTTCAAGGGAATTGAGAGTATTCTTGAAATGGAGTACCTGTTCCTGGCAGCTCAAGAACCCATAGAGGCTGATAAGATATGTAAAATGTCTAGGGGCCTCCTGAGTGGCGCAGCGGTCTAAGGCACTGCATCGAAGTGCTTGAGGCGTCACTACAGACCCGGGTTTGATCCCAGGCTGTGTCACAACCGGCTGTGATCGGGAGTCCCGTAGGGTGGCACACATTTGGCCCAGCGTCGTCCGGGTTAGGGGAGGGTTTGGCCGTGGGGGCTTTACTTGGCTCATTGTGTGCTAGCAACTCCTTGTGGCGGGCCAGGCACCTGCAGGCTGACTTCGGTCGTCAGTTGAAAGGTGTTTCCTCTGACACATTGGTGCGGCTGGCATCCGGTTTAAGCGGGCGGTTGTTAAGAAGTGCGGTGACTTGGACGCATGACTTGACTTTTGCCTCCCGAGCCTATTGGGGAGTTGCAGCGATGAGAGAAGGTCAAAAAAGGGGGTAAATACAAAACAAATATATATAAATTGTCTATGGATGCAAGGCAAGGTAGCAGAGAGTATCAATTCCTTTTTTCCATGTACCTGGCGTACACTGAAAAGCTGAAACATGTCTGCTTTGGCATTTCGCTAAGGTGAGTGTCAAACTGTTTCTTCTAAACCAGGTATTCCCATACTGCAATGCTGTTGGTGGTAAGCCAAATGAAAATGTTTTTTGTTGTTGTTTTTTTTACATTTGTTTCTCTTCACATTTTCAACTAGTCCATTTATATTTTCCGACGGGGCTATACATTTGGGTGAGTAGCCTGAGTAGCTTTCACTGCCAAAAATAAAATTAAACCATCTAGTGTTCAGCAAAATAACAACACAATGTCAAATACAGGTAGCCTCGTCAAATAATTAACATCCAATCACATTAACCATTACTCTCTCGCAGGAATTCTACTAACGGTCCGTATGTAGCCAAACATAGCTGCTGCTCATGTTGGTATCTGTACTGATGGCGCAAAAGCCATGACAGGGAGACAGGGAGACATAGTGGACTGGTAACACACGTGCAAGCAGTTGCTCCCAACGCTACTTGGGCACACTGCAGCATCCACAGAGAGGCTCTTGCTGCCAAGGGAATGCCTGACAGCTTGAAAGATGTTTTGGACACTACAGTGAAACTGGTTAACTTTGTTAAAGCAAGGCCCCTGAACTCTCGTGTATTTTCTGCACTATGCAATGATATGGGCAGCAACCATGTAACGCTTTTACAACATACAGAAGTGAGCTGGGGCTGGATTCACAAAACATTGCTTATGAAAAAACGTAAGAAATTTCTTAAGGAAAAAAAATAGGAAGTTCATAAGATAGTTTGTTAATGCAGTTCCTCAAAATGTTCTTAGGAATTCGTAGTTTTCTTAGGAACTTTGTAAATATATTTTTTTTAAACTTCGGAAGTATCTTCTTATGTGGCATTGACATTAGTGACGTGCTTGAAATCAATAAATAAACCTATGTCACAGGGATGATCGGATTTGGTTATTTCGCTATTTTTCATACATTATAGCCATCAGACTAGCTATATCAAAATCAAAAATGGATAACCAAGAAAAGAGATTGAAGTGATGGTGGAGTAAATAGCAGCCAGGAAAAGGTTGCTGTTGGGGAGACTTGATAACTGCGGGGTTACTGCAGAGACCAAAAAGAAAGGGTAGGCGAGTGGCCAAGTCTGTCTCTGCCGTCGGGGGTATGGCAAGAGACAGTGACGCAGTAAAAAAGAAGTGATCCGACATCAAGTCGGCTACTAAGAAGAAGGGAGCTGAGAGACCATGTGGACCAGAAGGTGTCGTCCATCATAGAGATGGTGGTAGAGGGACTGTGCGACTGGAAAGTTAGTTAGCTACGTTAACTAGCTAACGTGTAAAGACATTATAGCCAAAATAGCTAACGACGTTAACGTTAGCTAAGTTAGCCAAGTTCTTCTTTGTAAATTGACGAGATATTGCTAGCTATTTAATACTTCCAGAATATTGTAATATATTGTTAATTACTAGCTAGCTAGATAATGCGTGTTTAATTTGTATTCTTGCTGTATTTAAATATCCGGTAGCCAACTGTGTCTGTGGCACAAGAAAACGTTCATGGTTACAAAAGTATCCATTCGTCTCAAGACAAAGGTTTAGCTGTTCTAAAGTTAAGTACATTTCCAAGAAATCCTAAAGCATTCTTTTCAATTCCATTTCTTCTTAACTTTTCTCTTAGGAAGAAACGTAGGAAAAACCTTAAAGAACATTTCCAATAACTTTATTGAGGAATAGCAACTTTGCTTAACTTTCTTCTTAAGTCTATAGTTAAGGAAAAAATGGCAGTTAAGAAGAAATTTCTTCTTAAGAAGGTTTTGTTAATCCGGCCCCTGGTTATCAAGGGGCAAAGTATTGACATGTTTTTTTTAATTGACAGATGAGCTTAAAGTTTTCTTTACTGACCATGATTTTCACTTGTCTGACCGCTTGCATGATGACGAGTTTCTCACACGGCTGGACTATCTGGGTGATGTTTTTTCTTTCCTGAATGATCTGAATCTAGGATTTACAGGGACTCTCCGCAAATATATTCAATATGCAGGACAAAATTAAGGCTATGATTAAGAAGTTGGAGCTCTTCTCTGTCTGCATTAACATGCACAACACATAGGTCTTTCCATCATTGTGTGATATTTAGTGTGAAAATGAACTCAAGCTTACGGACAATGTCAAATGTGATATAGCGAAGCACCTGACTGAGTTGGGTGCGCAATTAGGCAGGTACTTTCCCGAAATGGATGACACAAACAACTGGATTCGTTATCCCTTTCATGCCCTGGCTCCAGTCCACTTATCGATATCTGAACAAGAGAGCCTCACTTCGAAATTGCAATAAGCGGTTCTGTGAAAATGTAATTTAATCAGAAGCCACTGCCAGATTCTTGGATTGGGATGCACTCAGAGTATCCTGCCTTGGAATATCGCGCTGTTAAGACACTGATGCCCTTTGCAACCACGTACCAGTTGAAGTCGGGAGTTTACATAAAAACTCGTTTTTCAACAACTCCACAAATTTCTTGTTAACAAACTATAGTTTTGGCAAGTTGGTTAGGACAAAGTAATTTTCCAACAATTCTTTACAGACAGATTATTTCACTTATGATTCACTGTATCACAATTCCAGTGGGTCAGAAGTTTACATACACTAAATTGACTGTGCCTTTAAACAGCTTGGAAAATTCCAGAAAATGATGTCATGGCTTTAGAAGCTTCTGATAGGCTAATTGACATCATTTGAGTCAATTGGAGGTGTACCTGTGGATGTATTTCAAGGCCTACCTTCAAACTCAGTGTGTCTTTGCTTGACATCATGGGAAAATCAAACGAAATCAGCCTAGACCTCAAAAAATAAATTGTAGACCTCCACAAGTCTGGTTCATCCTTGGGAGCAATTTCCAAATGCCTGAAGGTACCCCATTCATCTGTACAAACAATAGTATGCAAGTATAAACAACATGGGACCACGCAGCTGTCATACTGCTCAGGAAGGAGACGCGTTCTGTCTCCTAGAGATTATCGTACTTTGGTGCGAAAAGTGCAAATCAATCCCAGAACAACAGCAAAGGACCTTGTGAAGATGCTGGAGGAAACAGGTACAAAAGTATCTATATCCACAGTAAAGCGAGTCCTATATCAACATACCTTGAAAGGCCGCTCAGCAAGGAAGAAGCCACTGCTCCAAAACCGGCATAAAAAAAGCCAGACTTTTTGGAGAAATGTCCTCTGGTCTGATGAAACAAAAATAGAACTGTTTGGCCATAATGACCATTGTTATGTTTGGAGTAAAAAGGGGGATGCTTGCAAGCTGAAGAACACCATCCCAACTGTGAAGCATGGGGTTGGCAGCATCATATTGTGGGCGTGCTTTGCTGCAAGAGGGACTGGTGTACTTCACAAAATAGATGGCATCATGAGGTAGGAAAAGGATGTGGATATATTGAAGCAACATCTCAAGACTTCAGTCAGGAAGTTAAAGCTTGGTCGCAAATGGGTCTTCCAAATGGGCAATAACCCCAAGCATACTTCCAGAGATGTGGCAAAATGGCTTAAGGACAACAAAGTCAAGGTATTGAAGTGGCCATCACAAAGCCCTAACCTCAAACCTATAGAAAATTTGTGGGCAGAACTGAAAAAGTGTGTGCGAGCAAGGAGGCCTACAAACCTGACTCAATTACACCAGCTCTGTCATGAGGCACAGACTGTGTGTGGAAAATTATTTAAGACTGCGACTCTCTCCAATACAACCCAACCCAACATTGCAGAGTTTTGTGCATCCTTTCAAGCACAGCTTCTCATTAACCTGTGGTGAGTTATTCACAATTTTAGACGAACAAATAAGGTTTCTGTCAAGATCGTCGTAATGATCGGACCAAGGCGCAGCGTGAGTAGCGTTCCACATCTTTATTATAACGTGAAACTTCAGCAAAATACAAAAACAATAAATGATCAAACGAACCATGAAGACAGTGAAGTGCAAACAGGCACCTACACAAAAACAAGATCCCACAAAACACAGTGGGGAAATGGCTGCCTAAATACGATCCCCAATCAGAGAAAACGCTAAACAGCTGCCTCTGATTGGGAACCATTTATTTATTTATTTTATTTCACCTTTATTTAACCAGGTAGGCAAGTTGAGAACAAGTTCTCATTTACAATTGCGACCTGGCCAAGATAAAGCAAAGCAGTTCGACAACATACAAAAACACAGAGTTACACATGGAGTAAAACAACATACAATCAATGATACAGTAGACAAAAATAAGACTATATACAATGTGAGCAAATGATGTGAGATAAGGGAGGTAAAGGCAAAAAAGGCCATGGTAGCAAAGTAAATAAAGTATAGCAAGTAAAACACTGGAATGGTAGATTTATAATTTGAAGAAAGTTCAAAGTTAAAATATAAATAATATGGTGCAAAGGAGCAAAATAATAAATAAAATAAATAAATACAGTAGGGGAAGAGGTAGTAGTTTGGGCTAAATTATAGATGGGCTATGTACAGGTGCAGTGATCTGGGAGCTGCTCTGATAGCTGGTGCTTAAAGCTAGTGAGGGAGATAAGTGTTTCCAGTTTCAGAGATTTTTGTAGTTCGTTCCAGTCCTTGGCAGCAGAGAACTGGAAGGAGAGGCGGCCGAAGGAGGAATTCGCTTTGGGGGTGACCAGTGAGATATACCTGCTGGAGCGCGTGCTACAGGTGGGTGCTGCTATGGTGACCAACGAGCTGAGATAAGGGGAAAATTTACCTAGCAGGGTCTTGTAGATGACCTGGAGCCAGTGGGTTTGGCGACGAGTATGAAGCGAGGGCCAGACAACGAGAGCGTACAGGTCGCAGTGGTGGGTAGTATATGGGGCTTTGGTGACAAAACGGATGGCACTGTGATAGACTGCATCCAGCTTGTTGAGTAGGGTATTGGAGGCTATTTTGTAAATGACATTGCCGAAGTCGAGGATTGGTAGGATGGTCAGTTTTACGAGGGTATGTTTGGCAGCATGAGTGAAGGATGCTTTGTTGCGAAATAGGAAGCCAATTCTAGATTTAACTTTGGATTGGAGATGATTGATGTGAGTCTGGAAGGAGAGTTTACAGTCTACCCAGACACCTAGGTATTTGTAGTTGTCCACAAATTCTAAGTCAGAACCATCCAGAAAAGTGATGCTGGACAGGCGGGCAGGTGCAGGCAGCGATCGGTTGAAGAGCATGCATTTAGTTTTACTTGTATTTAGGAGCAGTTGGAGACCACGGAAGGAGAGTTGTATGGCATTGAAGCTCGTCTGGAGGGTTGTTAACACAGTGTCCAAAGAAGGGCCAGAATTATACCATACCAAGCACACCAACATAGAAATAAGCAACATAGAACACCCCCAGTCACGCCCTGACCTACTATACCATAGAGAACCAAGGGCTCGGCGTGACAGTTTCAAATGTAAGATTGCTAAATAAAGAGCAAAATTATTGATTAATTTTATTTGTGCCCTGGTCCTATAACAGCTCTTTGTCACTTCCCACGAGCCGGGTTGTGACAAAAACTCACACTCATTCTTAAGTTTAATAAATGTATCGTATAGCGTGTGTGGCAGGCTTACAATGATTGCAAAAAACAACAATTGAGAGTGTGCTGACCCTGGTGCTAGAGAGGGTACGCAGCTAGAGGTTGAATGTTTGAAGGGGTACAGGACTATAAAAAGTTTGGAAGCCCCTGCTCTAAACAACCTTGGCTACATTGAACATCGAATCCAATTCCTCCAATCTTTTTTGTCTGTGTTTTTGCGCCGAGAAATCTGCAGGCCTTACAATCGCAAAATATTGAGAAAGAAAGCAGAAGAAGGGGATGTAGAGGGGAGAAACTCTCTCACCTGGTTACCATAGAAACGTGTCTTCTCCTTACTCTAATATCAGCCCTGAGCACAGACAGCCAGAGCACAGTCTGATCTCACACAGAACACTCGAGAAGACAGACAGCATGCATTTTTAAAGCTGCCTCACCTCATACATTTACAATTCCACAGGTCTCATGTACACACCTTCCATACACACCACACAATGCCACTGACTGTAACACACCTCACAATGTTTGTCATATATCAGTGAATTCATTTTTTATTCAATACTACACTTAAAATGTCAATGTTGCATTGCTCACCTGTATTGCTCACCACGTTATTTTATACATGTACACAGCATCATAATCATGGATCTCTACGCAGTTATGCTCACTACATGGTTCTAATAACATCTATCAACACTGCAGCAGTTTAGTCCAATTCTCAGCTCTACACGACTTCAAACCATAAAATATTTCACATGCACACACGCGCGCACGCCCACACACACACAGCTCTTTGACAACACTTCCCTCTCCAAGCCAGCACTGAACACAGCCTACAATTTGAGCAAAGCCTACTCTTAGTTACCGCACATGTGTGGGGGCAGACTTTAAATTACACCAGCCTAAAAAACAAAGGTTTTTGTTAAGATCCAGTGTTACATCTAGCTGTGTGTAATTAATCTCTATTTGACATAATTAATTGCCTATCTCAGATTCGTCCATGACTGGTGCACATAAATGATTGACACTAGAGGTTAGAGGAACGAAAGGAGAAAGGGCAGGGGTCCACTCAGACTGTCTGATAATGGTATGACTTTACAACAGCCTTCTATATTTCCACTGGATCCAGGGGATGTTACTCTATTGGGATGTTTTGTGCTCAACAATTGGGCTTATTCCTTTGAGCACACAAACCAAATTTAACAAAATCTGGCAAGGGACAAATCTAACAGAAAAACTGGTTCTGTAGTCAGTGATGTGAAACGTGAATGGTGCAGATAGAAACAGAATGAATAAATCTAACATGATTCCATAATCTATGACAAGTACCCCTATCTGTTCTACACGATACATTTGCAGTACCAGTCAAAAGTTTAGACCCACCTACTCATTCAAGGGTTTTTCTTTATTTTAAATATTTTCTACATTGTAGAACACTATTGAAGACATCGAAACTATGAAATAACACATATGGAATCATGTAGTAACCAATAAAGTTTTAAACAAATCAAAACATATGTTATATTTTATATTCTTCAAAGTAGCCACCTTTTGCCTTGATGACAGCTTTGCACACTCTTGGCATTCTCTCAACCAGCTTCACCTGGAATGCTTTTCCAACAGTCTTGAAGGAGTTCCAACATATGCTGATCCCTTTTAGGCTGCTTTTCCTTCCCTCTGCGGTCCAACACATCCCAAACCATCTCGATTGGGTTGAGGTCAGGTGATTGTGGAGGCCAGGTCATCTGATGCACCACTCCATCATTCTCCTTCTTGGTCAAATAGCCCTTACACAGCCTGGAGGTGTGTTGGGTCATTGTCCTGTTGAAAAACAAATGATAGTCCCACAAGCGCAAACCAGATGGGATGGCGTATCGCTGCAGAATGCTGTGGTAGCCATGATGGTTAAGTGTGCCTTGAATTCCAAATAAATCACAGACAGTGTCACCAGAAAAGCACCCCCACACCATCACACCTCCTCCTTCATGCTTCACGCTGGGAACCACACATGCAGAGATAATCCGTTAACCTACTCTGCATCTCACAAAGACACGGTGGTTGGAACCAAAAATCTCAAATTCGGACTCATCAGACCAAAGGACAGATTTCCACCGGTCTAATGTCTATTGCTCGTGTTTCTTGGCCCAAGCAAGTCTCTTCTTCTCATTGGTGTCCTTTAGTAGTGGTTTCTTTGAAGCAATTCGACCAATTCGACCATGATTCACGCAGTCTCCTCTGAACAGTTGATGTTGAGATGTGTCTGTTACTTGAACTCGGTGAAGCATTTATTTGGGCTGCAATTTCTGAGGCTGGTAACTATAATGAACTTATCCTCTGCAGCAGAGGTAACTCAGTGTCTTCCTTTCCTCATGAGAACCAGTTTAATCATAGCGCTTGATGGTTTTTGCGACTCCAATTGAATAAACTTTCAAAGTTCTTGAAATTTTCCAGATTGACTGACCTTCATGTCTTAAAGTAACGATGGACTGTCATTTATCTTTGCTTATTTGAGGTGTTCTTGCAATAATATGGACTTGGTCTTTTACCAAATTGGGCTATCTTCTGTATACCACCCCTACCTTGTCAAAACACAACTGATTGGCTCATTAACGCATTAAGAAGGAAAGAAATTCCACAAATTAACATTTAACGAGGCACACCTGTTAATTGAAATGCATTCCAGGTGACTACCTCATGAAGCTGGTTGAGAGAAGGCTACTTTGAAGAATCTCAAATATAAAATATATTTAGATTTGTTTAACACTTTTTTGGTTATTACATGATTCCATATATGTTATTTCATAGTTTGGATGTCTTCACTATCAATCTACAATGTAGGAAATTGTAAAAATAAAGAAAAACCCTGGAATGAGTAGGTGTGTCCAAACTTTTGACTGGTACTGTATATCTAAACATAGTGTAACGTTGCATCCTGAACAGGCCACTTGACCCTGAGTTATGGAAACCTCTACTACACAACCTTTTGGATCATTAGTGATGGACATCAGTTATTTATAATCCCTTTTCCCTTGAAAAAAACTCTGTCCATTCTACCCGTGCAGCCTCCGTGGAGTAGGCCTACTCTTTATTCATATTCTAACCAAATCAAAGTTTATTTGTCACGTGTGCCGAATACAACCTTACAGTGAAATGCTTACTTACAGGCTCTAACCAACAGTGCAATTTTTAAGTAAAAAAAAAGGTATTAGGTGAACAATAGATAAGTAAAGAAATAAAAACAACAGTAAAAAATTACAGTAATGAGGCTATATACAGTAGCAAGGCTATAACAGTAGTGAGGCTATATACAGGCACCGGTTAGTCGGGCTGATTGAGTAGTATGTACATGTAGGTATGGTTAAAGTGACTATGCATATATGACAAACAGAGAGTAGCAGTAACATATAAGAGGGGTTGGCGGGTGGTGGGTGGTGGGTGGCGGGACACAATGCAGATAGTCCGGATAGCCAATCTGCGAGGGCACAGGTTAGTCGGGCTAATTGAGGTAGTATGTAAATGAATGTATAGTTAAAGTGACTATGCATACTGTATATAATAAACAGAGAGTAGCAGCAGCGTAAGAGAGGGATTGGGGGGGCACATAGTGCAAATAGTCTGGGAATTCATTTGATTACCTGTTCAGGAGTCTTCTGGCTTGGGGGTAAAAAAAACTGTTGAGAAGCCTTTTGGTCCTGGACTTGGCGCTCCGGTACAGCTTGCCATGCAGTAGTAAAGAGAACAGTCTACGACTGGGGTCTTTGACAATTTTTAGGGCCTTCCTCTGACACCACCTGGTATAGAGGTCCTGGATGGCAGGCAGCTTAGCGCCAGTGATGTACTGGGCCGCACGCACTACCATCAGTAGTGCCTTGCGGTCGGAGGTCAAGCAGTTTCCGTACCAGGCAGTGATGCAACCAGTCAGGATGCTCTCGATGTTGCAGCTGTAGAACCTTTTGAGGATCTGAGGACCCATGCCAAATCTTTTTAGTTTCCTGAGGGGGAATAGGCTTTGTCGTGCCTTCTTCATGACTGTCTTGGTGTGTTTGGACCATTCTAGTTTGTTGGTGATGTGGACACCCAGGAACTTGAAGCTCTCAACCTGCTCCACTACAGCCCCGTCGATGAGAATGTGGGCATGCTCGGTTCTCCTTTTCCTGTAGTCCACAATCATCTCCTTAGTCTTGGTTACGTTGAGGGATAGGTAGTTATTCTGGCACCACTCGGCGAGTTCTCTGACCTCCTCCCTGTAGGCTGTCTCGTTGTTGTCGGTGATGAAGCCTACCACTGTTGTGTCGTCTGCAAACTTAATGATGGTGTTGGAGTCGTGCCTGGCCACACAGTCGTGGGTGAACAGGGAGTACAGGAGGGGACTGAGCACGCACCCCTGAGGGGCTCCAGTGTTGAGGATCAGCGTGGCTGATGTGTTGCTACCTACCCTCACCACCTGGGGTGGCCCGTCAGGAAGTCCAGGATCCAGTTGCAAAGGGGGGTGTTTAGTCCCAGGATCCTTAGCTTAGTGATGAGCTTTGAGGGTACTATGGTGTTGAACGCTGAGCTGTAGTCAATGAATAGCATTCTTACATAGGTGTTCCTTTTGTCCAGGTGGGAAAGGGCAGTGTGGAGTGCAATAGAGATTGCATCATCTGTGTATCTGTTTGGGTGGTATGCAAATTGGAGGGGGTCTAGGGTTTCTGGGATAATGGGATAATGGTGTTGATGTGAGCCATTACCAGCCTTTAAAAGCACTTCATGGCTACCGACGTGAATGCTATGGGTCTGTAGTCATTTAGGCATTTTGCCTTAGTGTTCTTGGGCACAGGGACTATGGTGGTCTGCTTGAAACATGTTGGTATTACAGCCTCAATCAAGGACATTTTGAAAATGTCATTGAAGACACCTGCAAGTTGGTCAGCACATGCCCGGAGCACACGTCCTGGTAATCCGTCTGGCACCGCAGCCTTGTGAATGTTGACTTGTTTAAAGGTCTTACTCACTTCGGCTACGGAGAGTGTGATCACACAGTCGTCCGGAACAGCCGATGCTCTCATGCATGCCTCAGTGTTGCTTGCCTCGAAGTGAGCATAGAAGTGGTTTAGCTCGTCTGGTAGGCTCGTGTCACTGGGCAGCTCGCGGCTGTGCTTCCCTTTGTAGTCTGTAACAGTTTGCAAGCCCTGCCACATAAGACAAGCGTCGGAGCCGGTGGAGTATGATTCAATCTTAGCCCTGTATTGATGCTTTGCCTGTTTGATGGTTCGTCGGAGGGCATAACATGATTTCTTATAAGCTTCCGGCTTAGAGTCATGCACCTTGAAAGCGGCAGCTCTACCATTTAGCTCAGTGCGAATGTTGCCTGTAATCCATGGCTTCTGGATGGGGTATGTACGTACAGTCACTGTGGGGGGGACGTCCTCGATGGACTCATTGATAAAGCCAGTGACTGATGTGGTGTACTCCTCAATGCCATCAGAAGAATACCGTAACATGTTCCAGTCTGTGATAGCAAAACAGTCCTGTGGTTTAGCATCTGCTTCATCTGACCACTTTTTTATGAACCGAGTCACTGGTGCTTCTTCCTTTAATTTTTGCTTGTAAGCAGGAATCCGGAGGATAGAATTGTGGTCAGATTTACCAAATGGAGGGTGAGGGAGAGCTTTGTACGCATCTCTGTGTGTGGAGTACAGGTGATCTAGATTTTTTCCCCTCTGGTTGCACATTTAACATGTTGATAGAAATTAGGTAGAACTGATTTAAGTTTCCCTGCATTAAAGTCTTCGGCCACTAGGAGCGCAGCCTCTGGGAGAGCGGTTTCTAATGTTCTCTATTGAAATTAATTACATTATGATTACCATTGCTCTCTTGGGGCGTTGTAGGATAGGCTAAATGCAGGTAATAGAGGCCTTGAATAGATGAATGGATTCATGTCCTTGGGGGTCCACAATGGTTCCAGCTTCTCACTTGACTGTGGAGGAAGAAAAACAACTGTGAAAGAAGTACAACATACATATTCTAATAGGTTAATCAAACAGTCTCAGCACAAATTTCAAGGATTTTTGTAAACAAAGAAAAGCATATGACTAAACAGCAGGACATTTTTTAAATAAAGATTGTTCCAGAATAGCACACCCTTCATAGCAGTATTGTCTTGTCATCAATATAGCATGAAGGTATTTAGTGTAAGAATAGCCCATGTTCATCAGCTCAGTATATAGGCCAAGAATGTGCTGAGGACCTTATGTGTTATGTTCAGAGGTAAATTGGCTCTGGCAGACAAAACAGCCAAATACTTAATCTAAACGTAAATCGATTCTCAATTATGATACAGTTCTAGAAACTTAAAGCCCTGTAATTTCATATCACATAAAATTAATTTCATACATATAAAATATAAATTTACTGCACAATGTTTTAACCGTTTTAATTGTTTCAGTGTTTTCATTTTAACACAGTTGCAGCCGACAATATTTTTAAGTTACAACACATTTCTGGCGTCCTTCTGTTACACACAGGTATTCGGAGAAGCTATAGATACAGTGCCTTCAGAAAGTATTCATACCCCTTGACTTATTTCACATTTTGTTGTGTTACAGCCTGAATAAAAAATGGATTAAATGTATTTATTTTTCTCACCCATCTACACGCAATACCCCATAATGAGAAAGTGAAAACATGTTTTTTGACATTTTTTCAAATAAATATTGAATTTACATAAGTATTCACACTCCTCAGTCAATGCTTTGTAGAAGCACCTTTGGCAGCGATTACAGCTGTGAGTCTTTCTGCGTAAGTCTCTAAGAGCTTTGCACACCTGGATTTTACAATAATTGCACATCATTCTTTTTAGAATTCTTCAAGCTCTGTCAAGTTGGTTGTTGATCATTGCTAGTGTCACGGTTGTCGTCTGGAATGGAGAACCACATAAAACAAATACCCCTCTGCCACGTCCTGACCAAACTACCATAACAAATAACCCTTTATACTGGTCAGGACGTGACAGTACCCCCCCCCCCCCCCCCCCCCCCCCCTAAAGGTGCAGACCCCGGATGCACCTCATAAATAAACAAACAAAAAAAAAAACAACACAAAAATCCCCCTAAACTAAAGGGAGGGAAGGGTGGGTGGCTGCCGTCACCGACGGCACTTGTGCTACACTCCCCCTCCCCAACCCACCTATACAGGTGGTGGTTCAGGCTCCGGCCTACTGTCCTCCAGAATGCTGACAGACGTAATCCGTTTCGGGCCGTAGGCAGACTCCCCTCGTTCCGGATCGTAGGCAGACCTCTTCCACTCCACACTGTAGGCAGACTTATTTGATACACCATTACTCATATTTAGTTCTGGATTGTCAATAGACTTACTCAGTTTTGGGTTGCTGCTAGACTCCTTTGGTTCCGGGTCATAGGCAGACTCATCCGGTTCTGGGTCACAGGCAGACCCCTTCGGTTCTGGGTCACAGGCAGACCCCCTCGGTTCCGGGTCACAGGCGGGCCACTCTGGCAGATCCGGCGTGGCGGGCCACTCTGGCAGCTCCGGGCAGACGGGCCACTCTGGCAGCTCCGGGCAGACGGGCCACTCTGGCATCTCCGGCGCGGCGGGCCGCTTTGGCAGATCCGGGCAGACGGGCCGCTCTGGCTGATCCGGGCAGACGGGCCGCTCTGGCTGATCCGGGCAGACGGGCCGCTCTGGCATCTCCGGGCAGACGGGCCGCTCTGGCGGCTCCTGACTGGCGGGCGGCTCTGGCGGCTCCTGACTGGCGGGCGGCTCTGGCGACTCCTGACTAGCGGGCGGCTCTGGCGACTAGTCCTTGCTGATGACAAGCATATCCATAACAGGATGCAGCCACCACCATGTTTGAAAATATTTAGAGTGGTACTCAGTGAGGTGTTGTGTTGGATTTGCCCCAAACATAACGCTTTGTATTCAGGACATAAAGTTAATTTCTTTGCCAAATATTTGGCAGTTTTACTTTAGTGCCTTATTGCAAACAGGATACATGTTTTGGAATATTTTTATTCTGTGCAGTCTTCCTTCTTTTCACCACGAGTGTTGTAAAGTAACTACAATGTTGTTGATCCATCCTGTTTTCTCCTATCACAGCCATTAAACTCTGTAACTGTTTTAAAGTCACCATTGGCCTCATGGTGAAATCCCTGAGCGGTTTCCTTCCTCTCTGGCAACTGAGTTAGGAAGGACGTCTGTATCTTTGTAGTGACTGGGTATGTCGATACACCATCCAAAGTGTAATGAATAACTTCACCATGTTTAAAGGGATATTCAATGTCTGCATTTTATTTTATTTTTTTACCCATCTACAACTAGGTGTCCAAAGCGAGGCCTTGGAAAACCTCTCCTGTCTTTGTGGTTGAATCTGTGTTTGAAATTCACTGCTCGACTGAGGGACCTTACAGATAATTGTATGTGTGGGGTACAGAGATGATGTAGTCATTCAAAAATCATGTTAAACACTATTATTGCACACAGAGTGTCCGTTCAATGTATTATGTGACTTTTTAAGCACATTTTTACTCCTGAACTTATTCAGGCTTGCCATAACAAAGGGTTTGAATAGTTATTGACTCAAGACATTTCAGCTTTCCATTTTTTATTAATTTGTAAACATTTCTAAAAACATATTTCCACTTTGACATTATTGGGTATTGTGTGTAGGCCAGTGACACAAAATGTCAATTTAATCAATTTCAAATTTACACTGTAACACAACAACATTTTGAAAAAGTCAAGGGGTGTGAATACGTTCTGAAGGCACTGTAGCTAATTAAATCAGGTGGTCGCATTTGTCTTCCGTACGCAAACATTTTTTATTTATTTATTTTATTTCACCTTGATTTAACCAGGTAGGCCAGTTGAGAACAAGTTCTCATTAACAACTGCGACCTGGCCAAGATAAAGCAAAGCAGTGCGACACAAACAACAACACAGAATTACACATAAACAAATGTACAGTCAATAACACAATAGAAAAGAAACATAGTAAAATCTATGTACAGTACATGGCCTTGTGGGAACCCTAGCCCTTTAACAATGTGTAGTAGTTCAACATTATTTTGTATTATTATTTCTCGTCGATATGAAAGTTGAGTTCCAAATGTTTCCAAAACTGTCTGCCTAAATGTATTTATGTTTAGACAGGGCTTGTTGGCAGCGTCTATGCATTTGCAGTATATGGTATATGTTTAGCATTACCGTCTATGAAAGGGCTACTCAGTGTATTGACAGGGACAAATTATAATGTAAAACCTGACACATTTTTCTGTTTAAATATTCTTTGAATTTAACATTAGATTGTTGTTTGTACATTATGATATTGGTGGAGGTTATGAATGTTCACTTTTTCAGACAGTAGAACAACATTTATACATGACTCTGTCTTCTGTGCAATTCAGGTTGCAACTTAGATCTACCAGTTAGGCCTATTCTGGTGCCTGGGAATGGCTGCATTGTGGTGCCTGAGGATACGATACATACAGTGTCAGGATCACAAGCCCCCTTCAGTGGAAAATATATTACAAATTAATATGCATTGCCTACTACAGCCATTCATGTAACTACTATGCTGGCTGGCCGCGCATCTTTCCCAATAAAAAAGTTACATTGCGGTCATTTCGGACACAAACTCCGGCAACTTACATCCACACTGAGGGCCTCTTTTTGTTTTCTTAGCAGTGCTGTCTCAACCTATCGTTGAAAGGGGGGAGGGTAAATGTGTTGAACAACTGAGTTTGATGATCAACTAGAAGATCCAACCAAAAAGGAAATCATCATTCAAACTACCCAATAGAAGCTTCGGAGTGTTGATGCTCTCCTTTCAGTGGCAACGATGGGCGGTCCTCTGTGCCAAGAGCCCGCCCTAGTGCCAATCCGTTAGGTTGCGCACATGCTGCAGTTTCAGTTTGTTTTATTCACCATTTTGAGTAGCTCAAGGTAAAATTTTAACTAAAATCGCGTTTGGAAAAGAAATTCGTTCCCGTATATTTCGTTTTACGCAGTAGCTCGGGCTTTGGAACGTTTCGTTGCGCCCATTGGAGTTGCAGAGCGGGACGATTTCATTTTTATTTTCCTGGATTTAATTTATCCTTTCTTACATTCTTAACCTCTACAGTATTTCTGCAAAATGTCAAGACCAGTGAGGTACGTTTTTCTAATATGTCCTTCGCTGAGGCAGTGTGGCGTGCACGCTGCCTTTACAGGAGACACGTACGTCTCTACCATGTTGTGTTTTTGGCCACATTTCCGTTTATTTGATGAAACATTTATGTAAATGTGTTTTTTTCTCCTTGTGCACGCACTTACTAGCATGAATCCTTGCAATGTGGACTGTTCGTTCGCCATGGCGGGGTGAAAATGCCTGTATTGCGCGCGCCTTGGCGAGAGTGCGTGCATCTGGTGTGAATCATGTCTACAAAAACCGATCCTACTCGAATATCATTTAGTGCGATACCCTTCTGTTTCAGTTGTATTTACCTTGATTTTATGTGTTCCTGGAATGTGGTATGTCATGGTATTTTGTGTGAGAGGGGAGGTAGACCAGACTGGGGAATATGGCTACCCATTCATCTGAAACGTTAATAAAAAACAGGACTGAAGGTGGACATCGGCTCATGGGATGTGATCTTATTAACACGCAGCCTAGCGACGTCTACACTAGTTCCAAGTAGACTATCCACCATTGAAACGCAATTGTTTTATTCTATGGTCTTATTAGGGAACAATGAAATGTGAAAGGGGCGACGGCAGCCTGTTGGTTTTGAGTGAAAACGAGGTACGAGAAAAGGGAGAGCTGAGGAGCTACATTTCCACTGATAGCAGGGGGCGGAGTGGCTTTAGAAGTCACGCCTAGCTCTTCGCTGCCTGAAAAGACCGAGAGGGTCGCATTTGAGCGAGAAAAAAAAACCTATTTCGCAAGCTAAACACACATGGACGTTGCTTGTTAATAAAATGTAGCAGAAGCTAATCAAGCAACAATGTAACCGATATTGCAAAAAGAATATGCAGCAAAGTAGCAATGTGGCGTCGATGGTTGCCCCTCCCCTTGCTCCCGTTTTTTCCCAGGTAATGCGTGGGTCCCTCTATACATTTTCTTTTTTTGGGGGGGGGGGGGTCGTTTGAACTCATGGCGATTGCTTTTCTGGTGGTGGTCAGGGCTTTGTCTTTCGGCCTGTGTGTCTGAGGTGTTCACGGTGGCGACAGGACCTGCGCTTGTAAAAGCGTTTATTGCCCTGACCTCCCTTGCTCCCGCTAGCACATTTAACCATATGAGGTACCTTGGTAGCCTATAATTACTATTACAGACAATGTTTCCAATCACTTTGGTGTGTGTTAGGAGGTCAGGGGGATGGGAAAATAGAAGGGTGTGTGTGTGTATTCGAGAGCAAGACCACTGTATGTAGGTTATGTATGCCTCATGCCTGTGTGTATATTATGGCACAGCTCTGAAGATGAGCACCTGCCTGTGGTCAGCTGTGTCACCTACAGCACTGGTCTTCTGTAGTGTGTGTGTGTGTGTGTGTGTGTGTTAACCCATTCCACTCATCCACTTTCCCAAATGAGCCCTTGAAACTGGAGAAGTGAGACACAAGCGTCCAGTTTACTAGAGAAACTATCCCCATCTGTGTGAGGGAACTTTTTAACATCAAAACGCGTACTGCTGATGCATGATTGATGGCTGAGTGTATTTGGGGGTGTGGTGGAATAGAGGGAACTGAGGTGGATGAAATCATGTTGCGCCTTGATTTGGAATAATTGGAAATACATTGTGCTGGCTGCATTTTACTGGAGATGAGAAGAACCATACTGAGTTGTGCATCTGAACCAGGTTCCTAGAATTATGTTCGTCTAATCTGCGTCCATCTTTGCCCTTCTGACTCTACATTACATTGAAGTCATTGAAAATTCCTTTTGATTCCCTGAGGGGAATTTATCAGTGTTAAATGAACGATCTAAAAATCTCAATTTGTGATGTTGTGCTCAGTATCCAAAAATGTATAATCTAAAAACAACTTTACTAATACAAAAGTTACAAATCAAATTGTATTTGTCACATGCGCTGAATACAACAGGTGTATTGGTACTGAGTTAATATACAGGGGTACTGGTTAGTTGAGGTAATTTGTACATGTAGGTAGGGTTAGAGTGACTATGCATAGATAGTAAACAGTAGCAGCAGTGTCAAAACAAAGGGTGGGGGGGTCAATGCCAATAGTCCGGGTGGCCATTTGATTAATTGTTCAGCAGTCTTATGGCTTGGGGGTAGAAGCTGTTAAGGAGCTTTTTTGACCGAGACTTGGTGCTCCGGTACCGCTTGCCATGTGGTAGTAGGGAGAACAGTATGACTTGGGTGACTGGAGACTTTGACAATTTTTTGAGCCTTCCTCTGACACCGCCTGGTATAGAGGTCCTGGGTGGGAGGTAGCTTGGACCCAGTGAAGTATTGGACCGTACGCACTACCCTCTGTTGGCGCCTTATGGTCTGATGCCGAGCAGTTGCTATACCAGGCGGTGATGCAACCGGTCAGGATGCTGTCGATGGTGCAGCTGTAGAACTTGTTGAGAAACTGGGGACCTGTGACAAATCTTTTCAGTTTCCTGAGGGTATAGGCATTGTCGTGTCCTCATCATGACTGTCTTGGAGTGTTTGGACTATGATAGTTTGTTGGTGATGTGGACACCAAGGAACTTGAAGCTTTCGACCCGGTCCGCTACAGCCCTGTTGTGAATGGGGGCGTGTTCGGCCCTCTTTTCCTGTAGTCTACGATCAGCTCCCTTATCTTGCTCACGTTGAGGGAGGGGTTGTTGTCCTGGCACCACACTGCCAGGTCTCAGACCTCCTCCCTATAGGTTGTCTCATCATTGTCGGTGATCAGGCCTACCACTATTGTATTGTCAGCAAACTTAATGATAGTGTTTGAGTCGTGCTTGGCCACAGTCGTGGGCGAACAGGGAGTACAGGAGGGGACTAAGCACACACCCCTGAGGGGCCCCCATGTTGAGGTACAGCATAGCAGATGTGTTGTTGCTCACCCTTACCACCTGGGGGTGGCCCGTCAGGAACATTAGGATCCAGTTGCAGAGGGAGGTGTTTAGTCCCAGTGTCCTTAGCTTACTGATGAGCTTTGATCACTCTGTCATGCTGATTGAGTTCAAATAACAGACTGGAAGCTTCAAAAGGAGGGTGGTGCTTGGAATCATTGTTCTTCCTCTGTCAACCATGGTTACCTGCAAGGAAACACGTGCCATCATAATCATTGCTTTGCACAAAAAGGGCTTCACAGGCAAGGATATTGCTGCCAGTAAGATTGCACCTAAATCAACCATTTATCGGATCATCAAGAACTTCAAGGAGAGCGGTTCAGTTGTTGTGAAGAAGGCTTCAGGGCGCCCAAGAAAGTCCAGCAAGCGCCAGGACCGTCTCCTAAAGTTGATTCAGCTGTGGGATCGGGGCACCACCAGTACAGAGCTTGCTCAGGAATGGCAGCAGGCAGGTGTGAGTGCATCTGCACGCACAGTGAGGCGAAGACTTCTCCCAACCGTCCAGGAACAGTTTGGTGACGAACAATGCCTTTTCCAGCATGATGGAGCACCTTGCCATAAGGCAGAAGTGATAACTAAGTGGCTCGGGGAACAAAACATCAATATTTTGGGTCCATGGCCAGGAAACTCCCCAGACCTTAATCCCATTGAGAACTTGTGGTCAATCCTCAAGAGGCAGGTGGACAAACAAATTCTGACAAACTCCAAGCATTGATAATGCAAGAATGGGCTGCCATCAGTCAGGATGTGGCCCAGAAGTTAATTGACAGCATGTCAGGGCAGATTGCAGAGGTTTTGAAAAAGAAGGTTCAACACTGCAAATATTGACTCTTTCATCAACTTCATATAATTGTCAATAAAAGCCTTTGACACTTATGAAATGCTTGTAATTACATTTCAGTATCCCATAGTAACATCTGACAAAAATATCTAAAGACACTGAAGCAGCAAACTTTGACACAAATAATAATTTCCATTCTCAAAACTTTTGGCCATGACTGTATGTAGGGCAACAGCCTCTGTGCTAGTGATGGCTATTTGACATTCTGATGGCCTTGAGATAGAAGCTGTTTTTCAGTTTCACGGGCCCAGCTTTGATGCACCTGTACTGACCTTGCCTTCTGGATGACCAGAACTACCTCTGGAGAGCCCTGCGTTTGTGGGCAGTGCCGTACCAGTTGGTGATACAGCCCGACAGGATGCTCTCAATTGTGCCTCTATAAAAGTTTTAGGTGCCAAGCCAAATTTCTTCAGCCTCCTGAGGTTGAGGAGGCGCTGAGTGGTACGGGGTGGTAGTCATTTAGGCAGGTTACCCTTTCTCGTTCTTGGGCACAGGGACTGTGGTGGTCTGCTTGAAATGTAGGTGTTACAGACTCGGTCAGGGAGAGGTTGAAAATGACATTGAAGACACTTGCCAGTTGGTCCACGCAGGCTCTGAGCAAATGTCCTGGTAATCCGTCTGGCCCCGTGTCCTTGTGAATGTTGACCGGTTTAAAGGTCTTGCTCACATCAGCTATGGAGAGTGTGATCACAGTCGTCCGGAACAGCTGGTGCTCTCGTGTGCATCAATGTTGCTTTCCTCGAAGCGAGCATAAAAGGCATTTAGCCCATATGGTAGACTCGCGTCACTGGGCAGCACGAGGCTGGGTTTCCCTTTGTAGTCCGTAATTGTTTGCAAGCCCTGACACATCCATTGAGCGCAAGAGCCGGTGTAATCCATGGCTTATGGTTAGGATATGTACGTGCGGTCACTGTTGGGACGACATCGTCGATGCACTTATTGATGAAGCCTGTGACTGAGGTGGTATACTCCTTAATGCCATTGAATCAATCAAATGTATTTATAAAGCCCTTTTTACATCAGCCGATGTCACAAAGTGCTGTACAGAAACCCAGCCTAAAACCCCAAACAGCAAGCAATGCAGAAGCACGGTGGCTAGGTAAAATCCCAGAGCATATTCCATTCTGTGCTAGAAAAACAGTCCTGTAGTGTAGCATTCACATCATCTGACCACTTTTGTATTGAGCGAGTCACTGGTACTACCTGCTTTGGTTTTTGCTTGTAAGCTGAAATCAGGAGGATAGGAAATGGTGCATAATTCTATCGGAATGCATTGAATATTGTACACTCTCTTTAAGAATGTCACGTTTGTGTTATAACATGAAAACCATTCATTCATTGGTCTCCTGAAGTAGCTGTCCTTTTAACATTCTTTCTGTGCCCCCAAATGTTTGGCTATACTGGTGAAGTTACCAGGTTGTTAACTAACTAATGAGGTAATGTCATGACTGAACAAGGTGTTCACGGCCCGCTACATGGTTACCTGGGTGGCAGGTAGCCTAGCGGTTAAGAGGGTTGGCCAAGTAACCGAAAGGTTGTGGTTCGAATCCCAGAGACAACTAGGTGAAGAAAAAAAGGTCTGTGCCCTTGAGCAAGGCACTTATCCAGAGAGACTTACATGACCAATTACGGTTAAGAGCGTGTGGTAAATGACAAAAGTAAGAAATGGTTTCTGAGTGTAAAATGCGGCCCCCAGCGGCGATGCATTCAGCAAAATGTAGCGCTGATAATATGGTTACAACCCTTGAATCGTTTTTAGGCTCGAGACCAGCAGTTTTCTCTGTAGTCATTTTTCATGAATAGGAAAAAGCGGTACAGCGACGCCTAATCATTACAACAATTATAATCTGGCTGATAACTGGTGCCTGCAACTTAAAATGACAGTTTGCACAGCAAAAATATTAAGGAGCATATGTGACCAAAATGGTTGCACTTAGAGCCCTGTCCTCCAAATAGCTTTCATCCACCCTGTGTGTGTTGAAATCGTTGCAGATGAAGGAGAGGAAGCCACATTAAGACTTTTGACTTGTACCCGGGATGGGCAACTCCAGTCGAGGGCCTGATTGGTGTCACACTTTTGCCCCAGCTAACACACCTGACTCCAATAATCACCTAATCAGTAAAGTGTTAACTGGGTCCCCCTGACAGCATGTAACTGCTAGTGAAGGCTGTCATGATGATTATTTCTGCATGTTTTGTCTTACGACAACAGTCCTCATCCTACCGACTAGAAACAGGATAGGAAATCTCTGTTTGTGTTTACTTCACAGGAACAAGAAGGTGGTGAATTACTCACAATTCCAGGAATCTGATGACGCAGGTGAGTGAGCAAGAGTTTGTGTACGTGTGTGCAACTGCAACCCCTCTCCCCTGTAGATAAGCTGTGTGTGTAACCCCTTTTTAATTCCCTTGTAGATGAGGAGTATGGGAAGAACTCAGACAAGCCTAAGAAGCCCCGTGCGGCTCCTCGCGAGGTGAAGCGCAAGCGGTCAAAGAACTCGCAGGAGGACAGGTGAGCCTGGAGAACCGCAGCAATCGGCTGAATCCTGACTCAAACTTCAGTGAACATCTTCCATAGGCATGATGCATGATTTCTTAATACGAGTTGAGGGCATTCAACTCAAGATTTGGTGGTTCTATTAAAAAACAGACTTGGTGTGTAGAGAGGTGGTGTCTTGATGCTCAATTGTTGTTTTTTGTTTCAGTGAGGATTCTGATGAAAAACTCTCCAAATCCAAAAATGATTCAGCAGGTAAGCCATTCTGACATTTCCATTCGTCAACTGGTTGATTAACAATATTATGTTTGTTAAGTCTTAATTTGTGATAAAGCTATGAATTATGATAAATCTATGATCCCTTTCAGTAGTGGAGATGTTGTTGAAGCTTGGGGTTAGGGAAAATGTCCTGAAGAGGAGGCTATGGTCGAAGCTTGGGGTTAGGGAAAATGTCCTGAAGAGGAGGCTATGGTTGAAGCTTGGGGTTAGGATCCAATTAGTGATATGGGGGGAGAGAATCGATAGTTAAATATATTATTTTTGACTATCGTATTGACAATATCGCTAAATAAATTTTGTGCAAGTATATTAACCTTTATTTAAACAGGTAGTCACATCGAGATACAACTATTTACAAGAGAGCCCTGTATACATTTACAAAGCCCAATACATTTAAAAAAACTAATTATACTGAAAAAAATATAAACGCAACGTGAGGTATTGGTCCACTGTTTCATGAGCTGAAATACTTATTTCGCTCATATTTTGCACACATTTGTTTACATCCCTTTTTAGTGAGCATTTCTCCTTTGCCAAAATAGTCCATCCACCTGACAGGTGTGGCATGTCAAGAAGCTGATTAAACAGTATGATTGTTACACAAGTGCACCTTGTGCTGGGGGCAATAAAAGGCCACTCTAAAATGTGCAGTTTTGTCGCAGAACACAATGCCACAGAGGTTGAGGGAGCATGCAATTGGCATGCTGACTGCAGGAATATCCACACCAGCCCAGGACCTCGACATCTGGCTTCTTCACCTGCGGGATCATCTGAGACCAGTCACCCAGACAGCTGAGGAAACTGGGTTTCCACAACCAAATAATTTCTGCACAAACTCAGAAACCATCTCGGAGAAGCTCATCTGCGTGCTCGTCGTCCTCACTAGGGTCTTAACCTGATTGCAGTTCGGCACCATAACCGACTTCAGCAGACAAATGCTCACTTTCGATGGCCACTGGCTTGCTGGATAAGTGTGCTATTCAGGGAGGTGTCACTTTTTCAACTGTACCGGGCAGATGGCAGACAGCGTGTATGGTGTTGTGTGGGCTAGCGGTTTGCTGATGTCAACGTTGGGGAACAGACGGCCCCACGGTGGCGGTGTGGTTATGGTATGGGCAGGCATATGCTATGGACAACGAACATAATTGCATTTTATTGGCGGAAATTTGAATGAACATAGATACTTTGACAAAATCCTGAGGCCCATTGTGGTGCAATTCATTCGCCACCATCACCTAATGTTTCAGCGTGATAATGCACGACCCCATGTCTGAAAGATCTGTCCACAATTCCTGGAAGCTGAAAATGGCCTAGTTCTTCCATGGCCTGCATACTCACCAGCATGTCACCCGTTGGGCATGTTTGGGAAGCTCTGGATCGACGTGTACGACAGCGTGTTCGAGTACCCTCCAATATCTAGCAACTTCGCACAGCCATTTGAAGAGGAGTGGGACAACATTCCACAGGACACAATCAACAGCCTGATCAAGCTCTATGCGAAGGAGATGTGTTGTGCTGCATGAGGCAAATGGTCACACCAGATAATGACTTGTTTTCTGATCCACACCCATACCTTTAAAAAGTTATCTGTGACAAACCGATGCATCACTGTATTCTCAGTCATGTGAAATCAATATATTCGTGCATAATGAATTCATTTCAATTGACTGATTTCCTTATATGAACTGCATATCTTTGAAATGGTTGTTTTTATAGTATTTTAAATGTATATAAATTAATACACATTATATAAAATTAAGTCCTACAAAGACATTACAAATAAAATACACATTAAACATATTTAAGAAAAGCAATCACATTCTGTAATATAAGTCTCTAATCAATCATTTTAAATGCCTGAAAGGCACCAGAATATCTAACTGCAAGGATTTCTGCATATTGTGCCACACATCAGGGGCCACATTTTTTTTTATCATGTGGAGACCAAAGGCGTTATTGATCCCTGAGAACGGGTTTGGTAATTTGTACGTCTGAATTTAATCAATTAAGTTATGTCCAGAGGAAGTTTCTGCACGACTGCTTTGTGAATAAATAATGCACCTCTCTTCTTACAGAGGTCCATCCCACATTTTTGTACAGAACACAATGGGTCCTATAACCGTCCCCAGTGGTTAAACGTATTGGTGAATGGAATACTGAGTCCAAAGGTTTAAAAGCAGAGGCTGCCGCATGCATGTAAATGTCACCATAGTCTATTACAGGGAGAAGCGTTGTTTGAACAATCTTCCTTCTGTTTTCAGAACTGAGGCAGGATTTCTTTCTATAAAAATATATATATATATATATATCTCAGCTTTGTCACATTTTCAATTTGTGTTTCCAAAGACAACTTGTCATCAATCCAGATACCCAAGTTCTCATAGTGAGAAACTTGCTCCATTTGGAGTGCAAATATGCAGGTCCCCAGTCAACATTATGGGACCTAGAGAACAGCATAAAGTTGGTTTTATAAGCATTTAACACCAAGTTAACATCCGTAAGTTATTTGAGTCAATCATGCTGAAGGTCACGAATGGCCTGCTACACTGAAGAGGCACAGGAATAAATAACTTATCTACGTAGATTAATTTATTTTAATTTTACCTTTTTAACTAGGCACGTCAGTTAAGAACAAATTCTTATTTTCAATGACGGCCTACCGGGGAACAGTGGTTTAACTGCCTTGTTCAGGGGCAGAATGGAAGATTTGTACCTTCTCAGCTCGGGGATTTGATCTTGCAACCTTTCGGTTACTAGTCCAACGCTCTAACCACTAGGCTACCTGCCGCCCCGATGAATGTTACAGGTGTTAACAGTATTTCCAATGTCAATTTTTACAACGTGAACAACAATGGCCCCAAAATTGAACCACCATTAAGCACTTGAAGAAATGTGGATTTAACCCCGTCTATCATAATAGCCTGGGTTCTGTCACTAAGAAAATTCTGAAACCACAAACGGGCGTCAGTGCTAAGGCCTAACACAGACAACTTACTCAGTAAGATGGAATGATCAACTGTATCAAAAACCTTTGACAAATCTATAAATAGGGCAGCACAATTCATCTTAGCATCCAACGAGTTGACAATATAATTTACAACAGATGTGGTTACAGTAATAGTACTGTGCCCTGGTCTAAACCCTGATTTGATGTACATTCAAAATACAGTTCACAGATAAAAAAAGAACGAAGTTGCACATTCACCAAGGATTCAATAATCTTAGCTAGACAAGGAAGCCTTGACATGGGATGATTGTTGTGATCTTGACAACTATCACCTCCCTTATGTAGTGGCAGCACATTTCCACACTTAGGAATATTTCCTGGTAAGTGTTTAAATGTAAAGATGTGGGTTATTGAGCCAACGATGACCTGGATCCAAATGGTCGGCCCTGTAGATTTCTTAATGTCAACAACCCATTGTTTGTGAATTGCCGAAAGGAAAAACCCTGACTGATATCGCTCGCTTTGTGACTGACAGGCGCCAAATCAATAGATCACTAGAAGATGCATATCGTTCATTCTAGCGGGAGAGTGCTCGACAGACTAGTGCATTTAAATGGAAAGTAGCCTAGTAAAAAGTCAAAGTAGAAATTAGTCTGTGACTGGCTGATTTAGCCGACCTGGTGCTAATGGAAAACACTATCAAGGACGGGAGGGGACTGTGATATGGGAAGGGGCCCAGGCTAGTGGCCAGGAGTTATGTGACCGGGCTACTGGTAATAGTTTTCTGTTGGGTTGCAGATGACTTTGGCAGTGATGAAGACAACGACTTTGGAGAGGAAGATGATGAGGATGGAGGGAGCGACTACGAAGCTAAACGAGGCAAAAAGGGAAAGACAGCCAAGGTGACAAAGCCCACTAAGAGGACACCCAAGAGAAAACGACCCGCAGGTAAGACTCATACACTGAGGTGTCTGTGTGTACGCCAGTTCTAATACGACTGTGTTATAACCTGGCTACGCATTTCTGTGTGTTAGATGACAGTGATGAAGAGGTGAGTCGTAAGGTGCGTACGGTACGCCAGGCTGCCACCAAGGCCGTGTCTAAACAGAGAGAGATCCTGCTGGGAGACGGAGGCAGTGAGGACGAGGAACGCGAAGACAAGGAGGAGGCCTTCGCAGACCGTAAGTCAACCACTCAAAAGAAAACAGGCCTACCTGGACCTAGCCCTTGATCATGACTCTGTTCCATTACATTACAAATAAGTCTTTGAATTGAAGGCATAGGCCTGGGCAATATGGCCAAAATATAATAGCACGGTATTAAAAAAATCTAATAATTGACTGTATAAAATTAGCTTAGTGCGTGACCTTAGGGTGGCAACACATACATTCTAAGTGATTTAAATGGGTCTTTCTAGTTTCTGATTTGTTTTATACTGTTCAATTCAACTTCAAGAAAAGACAAACATCTAGCTGTTTGCAGATGTAAGAAACACAAACAAATAAGGTAATTGTAGTAAGTTAGTGGATTTATATTAAGAAGCAAAGTGAAAATGTCATTGTCATCAACATTGTTGTATGTGCTGCAATGACCATGCAGACTGAACGCAAGTGTCTTGGGGTCGAGGAATAACAAATGCGTTCCTTGAGTGACGGGGCGGGGCTAAGTCTGTGTGGAGAGCGGCATTTGGAGAGATGACTCAATTAGCGAAGTAAACTATAAAAGTGGAGGCACACACAGCTTATTCCATTTAACAAACCAAACATTCAAATCCCATTGGAGAAGGTAAACTAAAAACCCAAACAGATTCGTGCATCATTACCGTTATAATGTAAAATACAGTGTACCGTCCAGCCCTACGAAGGCGTCTTCTGTATGGGGGGAGTTTTGTTAAGAGCCGCAATGTTCGGTCTGAACATTAACACGCATCGCTTGACGCACGGTTCTGGAAGCATAAGGACCTTTATCTTTCATATAGCGTAAATCATAAAAAATGTTAATGGAGACACCTTTGATAGGGTTAGTGTTCCCACAGGCCATATCTCCATGTCACAGCGCCTGTTTATGGAAGACAGAGGGACCACCTGTGCTAATCAGCATGATCCGAATTATGGAACGCCGTTTGGGTCTTTGCATGTCAAAAAGGATACACATCAAATAACACTATTTTATGTGTCAAATAATTTTTGGGGCCAATCAGGACCTGAATATGACTGCACGTCACATAATAATTTAACGTGTTCATACATATTTTTACGTAGTTATTACACTATCACTCGTATTTTATTTCATATGTCACAATGATTCATTGATACGTACACTATGATGCTGGTAGTTGTGTCGCGCACCTACAGTGCTGGTCACAAAAAAAAGCTAGCTAGTTGATGGATGCAAACAATGTTCTTCCCCAAAAACATATCAAAACGACAATCTGTTTCAGTAGCTATAGTTAGCTAGATAACTATAACTAGGTGTCGTCATCTAAAATGACCTTAATTTATAAGATGGTTCTTATTTGATTAATGGTGGTCGGGACCCATCTATGTGAAGCTAGCCACAATAAGGATTAGCCACAATAGTGGACTTTGCGTTAGCCTTCAAAATGAAATTATGCCATTGACAGTGATGCAAATAAATAGTACAATTATGCCATGAGGTTGGAATGTTATATAAAATCAACAAAAGACAATTTGTTAAATTGTCGGCACCGACAGAGATGGCCACCTCGTTTCGTGTTCCTAGGAAACTATGCAATATTTAGTTTTTTTTTTGTGTTATTTCTTACATTGTTACCCCAGGAAATCTTAGGTTTTATTACATACAGTTGGGATGAACTACTGGATATAAGAGCAACGTCAAGTCACCAACATTACGACCAGGAATATGACTTTCCCGAAGCGGATCCTCTGTTTGGTTCATCACCCAGGACAATGGATCAGATCCCAGCCGGCGACCCAAAACAACGGTGCCGCAGACGGAGCGGTCTTCCGGTCAGGCTCTGTAGACGGGCGCACCGCTCCCGAGCATACTACTCGCCAATGTCCAGTCTCTTGACAACAAGGTAGACGAAATTCGAGCAAGGGTTGCCTTCCAGATAGACATCCGAGACTGTAACGTTCTTTGTTTCACAGAAACATGGCTCACTCGAGACACGCTATCTGAGTACAGCCACCTGGTTTCTTCACGCATCGCGCCGACAGAAACGAGCATCTCTCTGTTAAGAAGAAGGGCGGGGGTGTATGCCTTATGATTAACGAGACATGGCGTGGTCATAACAACATACAGGAACTCAAGTCCTTTTGTTCACTTGACTTAGAATTCCTTACAATCAAATGCTGAACACATTATCTACCAAGAGAATTCTCTTCGATCATAATCACAGTCGTGTATATATTCCCCCCTCAGCAGACACATCGGCGACCCTGAAAGAACTTAATTTGACTCTATGTAAACTGGAACCACATATCCTGAGGCTGCATTTATTATAGCTGGGGATTTTAACAAGGCTAATTTGAAAACAAGGTTCCCTAAATTTTACCAGCATATCTTTTGCGTGACCCAGGCTGGCAAAACCCTGGATCATTGTTATTCTAACTTCCGCGACGCATATAAAGCCCCCCCCCGCCCTCCTTTCGGAAAAGCTGACCACGACTCCATTTTGTTGCTCCCAGCCTATAGACAGAAACTAAAACAGGAAGCACCTGTGCTCAGGTCTGTTCAATGCTGTTCCGACCAATTGGATTCCACGCTTCAAGATTGCTTCGATCACGTGGACTGTGATATGTTCCGCATAGCGTCGAACAACAACATTGATGAATACGCTGATTCGGTGAGCGAGTTTATTAGGAAGTGCATCGCTGATGTTGTACCCACAGCGTCTATTAAAACATTCCACAACAAGAAACCATGGATTGATGGCAGCATTCGCGTAAAACTGAAAGCGCAAACCACTGCTTTTAATCAGGGCAAGGTGACCGGAAACATGACCGAATACAAACAGTGTAGCTATTCCCTCCGCAAGGCAATCAAACAAGCTAAGTGTCAGTATAGAGACAAAGTAGAGTCGCAATTCAACGGCTCAGACATGAGAGGTATGTGGCAGGGTCTACAGTCAATCACGGATTACAAAAGAAAAAACAGCCCAGTTGCGGACCATGATGTCTTGCTCCCAGACAAACTAAACAACTTCTTTGCTCGCTTTGAGGACTACACAGTGCCACTGACACGGCCCGCTACCAAAACCTGCGGGCTCTCCTTCACTGCAGCCAACGGGAGTAAAACATTTAAACGTGTTAACCCTCGCAAGGCTGCAGGCCCAGACTGAATCCCTGGCCACGTCCTCAGAGCATGCGCAGACCAGCTGGCTGGTGTGTTTACGGACATATTCAATCAATCCTTAACCCATTGTTCCTGTTCCCAAGAAAGCTAAGGTAACTGAGCTAAATGACTACCGCCCCGTAGCATGCACTTCCGTCATCATGAAGTGCTTTGAGAGACTAGTCAAGGATCATATCACCTCCACCCTACCTGACACCCTAGACCCACTCCAATTTGCTTACCGCCCCAATAGGTCCACAGACGACGCAATCACACTGCCCTAACCCATCTGGACCAGAGGAATACCTATGTAAGAATGCTGTTCATCGACTACAGCTCAGCATTTAACACCATATTACCCTCCAAACTCGTCATTAAGCTCGAGACCCTGGGTCTCGACCCCGCCCTGTGCAACTGGGTCCTGGACTTCCTGATGGGCCGCCCCCAGGTGGTGAGGGTAGGTAACATCTCCACCCCGCTGATCCTCAACACTGGGGCCCCACAAGGGTGCGTTCTCAGCCCTCTCCTGTACTCCCTGTTCACCCATGACTGCGTGGCCATGCACGCCTCCAACTCAATCATCAAGTTTGCAGATGACACTACAGTGGTAGGCTTGATTACCAACAACGACGAGACGGCCTACAGGGAGGAGGTGAGGGCCCTCGGAAAATAACCTCACAATCAACGTCAACAAAACAAAGGAGATGATCGTGGACTTCAGGAAACGGCAGAGGGAGCAGCCCCCTATACACATCGACAGGACAGTAGTTGAGAAGGTGGTTCCTTGGCGTACACATCACAGACAAACTGAAATGGTCCAACCACACAGACAGTGTGGTGAAGAAGGCGCAGCATCGCCTCTTCAACCTCAGGAGGCTGAAGAAATTATGCTTGTCACCAAAAACACTCTCAAACTTTTACAGATGCACAATCGAGAGCATGCTGTCGGTACGGCAACTGCTCCGCCCACAACCGCAAGGCTCTCCAGAGGGTAGTGAGGTCTGCACAACGCATCACCGGGGGAAAACTACCTGCCCTCCAGGACACCTACACCACCCAATGTCACAGGATGGACAAAAAGATCATCAAGGACAAGAACCTCCCGAGCCACTGCCTGTTCACCCCACTATCATCCAGAAGGCGAGGTCAGTACAGGTGCATCAAAGCGGGGACCGAGAGACTGAAAAATAGCTTCTGTCTCAAGGCCATCAGACTGTTAAACAGCCATCACTAACATTGAGTGGCTGCTGCCAACATACTGACTCAACTCCAGCCACTTTAATAATGGAAATATTGATGTAATAAATGTATCACTAGCCACTTTAAACAATGCCACTTTATATAATGTTTACATACCCTACATTACTCATCTCATATGTATATACTGTACTCTATAGCATCTACTGCATCTTGTCTATGCCGTTCGGCCATCACTCATTCATATATTTTTATGTACATATTCTTATTCATTCCTTTACACTTGTGTGTGTGTGTGTGTGTATAAGGTAGTTGTTGTGAAATTATTAGGTTAGATTACTTGTTAGATATTACTGCATGGTCGGAACTAGAAGCACAAGCATTTCGCTACACTCGCATTAACACCTGCTAACCATGTGTATGTGACAAATAAAATTTGATTTGTTGAAATCACACTGATGTATTAGACTTTAGAATTGCATTAGGGGCATACTTATTTCACTGTACAGCCTTACCTATGGATTGTGGATCAATGACATGGGGTATCAGTCTACTCAGTGACACCCAGAGAAGATTAGCGTCGTAGCTCTTACACGGAACCCAATCCGGCTGCACGCGTGCGCTATCGTGCATAAATGTATTTTGTCCCCCTACACCAAACGCGATCACGACACGCAGGTTAAAATATCAAAACAAACTCTGAACCAATGACATTAATTTGGGGACAGGTCGAAAAGCATTAAACATGTATGGCAATTTAGCTAGTTAGCTTGCACTTGCTAGCTAATTTGAGTAGACTGTTTCCCCATTTCATTGATCCCCAATCCTTAGGTAAAGATGTACAGTGCAATATGAATGTCAATACACACCATAGGCTGACTGGGGAGGTGATTTCACGCAGTCCCGCGATAAGAGCTACAACGCTAATATTTGCATAAACCCTTCAGTTGTGTTCTGTGGGTGTCACCGAGTAGACTGATACCCCCATTTCATTGTTTCACATCCCAACCTTGTTTAGCATGATCTAGTCTAAATATTGCATGATTACACCAATTGTAACCATCATTTTCAGAGGTACTTTTAGTTTGAAGGCAAACCGCAAATTCCACTATTGTGCCTAATCTTTATTGTGGCTAGCTTCACAACACATCCTGGTCCGGTTGAGCCTCACTAGCCAGATAAAGCTAGCTGGCTGCTTATGACGTTAGCTTTGGGCAACAGGGTTAAGTACAATTTCAATAGGCGAACAACAAGTGGCTACCTAGCTAATACGTACTCACAAGGATTCCTAAATCATTGTTAAGAATAATGAAAATGACTGCAGTTTCTACTGGTCATTGCTAGCTACCCCAGAAGTTGCAGTTGAATAAATAAGTCCTTATTACCAACGCGGTATTGTAAACACATCGTTCGTGGCCGGTGTATGCTTGTTTGCAGACATTGTTTGTACAGCATTGACAGTGCTACTGATAGTGTTGGCGCTTGCCTTGCACGTGAAAATTCAGCACACAACATTCTATAATCGAATTGTGTTAATTGACTGGTAACTTTTTTTTTGACACGCAAAGACCCAAACGGCGTTCCATACCGAATACCTGTGTGTAACAGAAAAATACTGTTGGCTGCAAATGTGATAAGGCTGGTCTTAATTAAGTGTGTATTTTGCATTTGTGAAATTATTTTGATATGAAAGGGATTTATGGTTCTAGAACTGTATCGCAATTGAGAATCGATTCACGTTTAGATGTATTTGTCTGTTTTTCCTGCGAGTCAGTCTACCGCTGAAAATAACAAGGTCCTTGAACCTTTCTGAGTAAAGGTAACATTAGGCTCCATAAGAGTACATCTTGGGCTAACCCAGACCATAAACTAACCACTACACTAGGGCTTGGAATTGCCAGGGACCTCAAGATACGGTATTATCACGATATTATCACAAAATGTTTTGAGATTCTCACGATTTTATATATACACACTACCATTCAAAAGTTTAGGGTCACTTAGAAATGTCCTTGTTTTTGGAAGAAAATCACTTTATTTTTTTTATTTTAGAATGATGTCAAATTGATCAGAAATACAGTGTAAACATTGTTAATGTTGTAAATGACTATTGTAGCTGGAAACGGCAGATTTTTAATGGAATATCTACATAGGCATACAGAGGCCCATTTACCAGCAACCATCACTCCTGTGTTCCAATGACACGTTGTGTTAGCTAATCCAAGTTTATCATTTTAAAAGGCTAATTGATCATTAGAAAACCCTTTTACAATTATGTTAGCACAGCTGAAAACTGTTGTCCTGATTAAAGAAGCAATAAAACTGGCCTTGTTTAGACTAGTTGAGTATCTGGAGCATCAGCATTTGTGGGTTCGATTACAGGATCAAAATGGCCAGAAAAAAAGGACTTTCTTCTGAATCTTGTCAGTCTATTCTTGTTCTGAGTAATGGAGGCTATTCCATGCGAAAGGGTTATCTAATGATCAATTAGCCTTTTAAAATTATATACTTTGATTAGCTAACACAATGTGCCATTGGAACACAGGAGTGATGGTTGCTGGTAATGGGCCTCTGTACGCCTATGTAGATATTCCATAACAAATCGGCCGTTTCCAGCTACAATGGTCATTTACAACATTAACAATGTCTACACTGTATTTCTGATCAATTTGATGTTAATGGACAAAAAATGTGCTTTTCAAAAACAAGGAAATTTCCAAGTGACCCCAAACGTTTGAATGGTAGTGTGTGTGTGTGCATATAAACTGCAAACTGGAGCAAAAATATTATTGCAATATTATCAAAACCATGAAATCTCCATAGACAAACATTTGCAGTAGACTGGCCTTACTGAAGAGCTCAGTGACTTTCAACGTTGCACCGTCATAGGATGCCACCTTTCCAACAAGTAAGTTTTGTAAAATTTCTGCTCTGCTAGAGCTGCCCCAGTCAACTGTAAGTGCTGTTATTGTGAAGTGGAAACGTCTGGGAGCATCAACTGCTCAGCCGCAAATTGATAGACCACACAAACCCACACAAACCCACAGAACGGGATTGCCGAGTGCTGTGGCACGTAAAAATTGTCTGTCCTCGGTTTCAACACTCACTACCGAGTAACAAAGAACTGTTCCTCGGGAGCTTCAAGAAATTGGTTTCCATGGCCGAGCAACCGCACACAAGTCTAAGCTCACCATGCGCAATGCCAAGCATCAGCTGGAGTGGCGTAAAGCTCGCCGCCATTGGACTCTGGAGTAGTGGAAACACATTCTCTGGACTGATGAATCATGCTTCACCATCTTATGTCTGACGGACAGATCTGGGTTTGGCGGATGCCAGGCAAATGCTACCTGGCTGAATGCATAGTGCCAACGGGAACGTTTGGAGGAGGAATAATGGTCTGCGGCTGTTTTTCATGGTTCAGGCCCCTTTGTACCCGTGAAGGGAAATCTTAACGCTACGGCATACAATGACATTCTAGATGATTCAGTGCTTCCAACATTGGCAACAGTTTGGGAAAGGCCCTTTCCTGCTTCAGCATGACAATGCCCCCTGTGCACAAAGGAAGGTCCATACAGAAATGGTTTGTCAAGATCGGTGTGGAAGAACTTGACTGGCCTGCATAGAGCCCTGACTTCAACCCCAGTGAACACCTTTGGGATGAATTGTAATGTCGCCAGCGAGCCAGGCCTAATCGCCCAACGTCAGTGCCCGACCTCACTAATGCTCTTTTGACTGAATGGAAGCAAGTCCCCGCAGCAATGTTCAAACATCTAGTGCAAAGCCTCCCAGAAGACTGGTGGCTGTTATAGCAGCAAAGGGGGGACCAACTACATATTAATGCCCATGATTCTGGAATGAGATGTTTGACGAGCAGGTGACCACATACTTTTGGCCATTTAGTGTATTTGTCAGGTGAAATTACCAATAATCACCACCTCGTCCTCCTCTCTCTAGCTGATGAGTCGGGCAGTGATGAAGACTTCATGGTTGAGGATGCTGATGATAGTGACTATGGCCGCTCCAAGAGCAAGAGGAGCAGCAAGAAGGTGATCAAACGGAGCCGGCCAGAAAGGAAGGAAAAGAAATCCCCCAAACCACGACTAAAGGCCACTGGTAGGACCGCTCACCATGAATCAATCACCCATATTCTTCAGAACTGCAGGCATCGGTTGTTAAATGCTTTTTTCAGATAATGTGTAAGTATCTTCCCAGCCTCATAACTTCATTGAATGAATGTGTCCATAACTTTGTGTGCCTCTCCTCCCCCAGTGACCCCCAGCCCAATGAAAGGAAAGGGTAAAGGTCGCCCCAGTGCTGCCAAGGCCCTGGAGAAGAGCTCGCCCAAAGAGGAGGAAGAGGAGGAGCCAGAGAGCCCTCTGGAGGAGGAAGAGGAGGAGGAGGAGGAGGTGGTGGTGAAGAAGGACTCCTCCCCCACTCCCAAGAAAACGAAGGAGGCACCCGGGAAGGAGAAGGAGAAGGAGAAGAAGGATGAGGAGGAGGAGGAGGAGGAGGAAGAGGAGGACGGATCGGAAGAGGACGTACCCTCTGGGGAAGACTAGACCCACAGAACTCCCACCTCTCTCTCTCCCCCTTCCCTCTCTCTCTTTACCTTCTCAAGTTTTTGTTTCTCTTGGTTTAGAGTTTATTTTGGTTTCATTGGTGGCCTGGCTCAATGGTTTGAACCTCATGTGGATTTGTTGTTTAGTGTTTGTTGTTTAGTGTCTGGCTTCCCGTAATGATTGACTTCCCATAATGACTGACTGACTGAGGACTTCGAGATTTTACAAGTGAGATTTTACTCCATCTCTCTGAACATATCCCATTCCTCCATCACTGGCCCCTCTGCTCAGCTACACCTCTATTGGCACACCTCTCTTCTCTTTTTCATCTCCCTCTTCGCAGTGACTGCATTAGTCTTTCCTACACAAGTCTGTGTGAAGCTCAGAAAATGGTTCTTTAGGCTTTGTTAGTTTGCCTTTCTGAGAGCTCTGTGCTAGTGGACATCTGTCCTCAATAGTCGCTTGAAGTGTGGAGTCACTCGTTTTCTTTCTGCAGGCTGATGTGTGTGCAAGTGAGCCTTCAATTAAAATATATATATATATATATTCTAGCCATCTTCTTTATCTGCTGAGTTCTCCATTCCCCTCTCCTCCCCAAGTAATCTTTGGTCTGACATGACTGGATAGGTGAAAGCTATGTAGTATAACCCTTGCTTGACCTATCCAGTAGTGTTAGATCAGTGATTACTGAGCCCTGGGTTTGTTCAGTCTGTCTGGGTTAGGGTTTCCATCTCTATCCTGCTTTCTCAGTGGACTGCTGTTGTCCAATCAAAGCACTGTTTTTTTTTTATTCACTGTTCCACAATATCCATTGGTTTAGTTACAGCCCAACGCTGACTAATCAGAGAAGGCCACACTGGAGACTCAGAGGGAGGATATGTAAGCGTGTGAGATTGTTCTCCATTAGGTCCTGTGCCCACTAACCCCATAGCGCTGTGCCGACACTGACAAAGTGCTTTTTAAACTCTCAAACACAATACGTTTTAAGGAAGGTTTTACGGTTCTTATTTTAAATGTTAACTTGGTTGAATTAATGCTGTTGTATTTCCACCTACTCTGAAGTTAAGCTCTGGCCCTGTGTCAAGGACCTTCAGTATAACACATACACAAAGCTTGTTTTGTTATTGAATGTGAAACTGTTCAGTCGTGCTTTGAGATTAATTGTTTTGATTTTATTATAACAGTACATTCATAGTACAAGGAACAGAGTTGAAGATCACTTTGGAGTAGCAGTGTGTTATTGTGCTTTAGACAGAGAGATTGCTCTGAGCTGTAAACGGTAATTATGTCGTGAGAGAGAGGCTCATGGAAGCAGGTCCTAGATCAGCCCTAAGAGAGCCTGTTGTGTTTGCTGTGTGCTGGTACTACCAGTGTGTGGTTGTGATGGAGCACACACTCAGGGGGTTTGGTGTTTCCTCACCCTAGACCCTCTACCATGGGTTTGTGGTTCTGAGATTTTGGCTGCCCCTGTGCTGGGCATGACACATGCAT
Organism: Salmo trutta; assembly: GCF_901001165.1. NCBI lineage: Eukaryota > Metazoa > Chordata > Actinopteri > Salmoniformes > Salmonidae > Salmo > Salmo trutta. The sequence continues at coordinate 30,066,927 of NC_042970.1, read as the reverse complement.
AAACCATACACCCATGCCAGCACACACACACACACACACACTACCCTGGCATGGCCAGAGCATCCTTTCATTGTTCAACCCTTTGTGCCAGGCATCCACAAGCCTTTTTTAATTGAATCGAGAGTTGTTTTTTGAGAGCCCCTAAAATGAATGTTTTTTTTTTTTTTTCAATTCTCTATTCAGATTTTTTGTAATGTTTGTTTTTTAAGAAAATAAATAAAATGTATCTTGATTTTAAAAAGAGAAGTCGACCCTATCCATCTGTTTTTCTGCTGGGTTTAGGCAGACTGGGACAGCAGACCCAGCAACTCCTTTGTTCCACTCTTCTCCTTTTCTCTCATTCTATCGCTCATCTCACGCGCTCTCCCTCTCCTGCACTCAGCTCATACTCACTCCCCTCTCTCACACACACACACGGCTCATTCACCTCAGACAGACAGAGAAGAAGTCAGGGTGTTGATGTAGTCAACAGTGATGCCGGCTTATGTTTTGCTCTATACCTCTCCTCTGCTCTCCTCTACAACCAATAAACACTAGCTGCATTTCCCCTATTCTGCCCTTCACAGATCTGATAGGACTGGATAAGTGACAGCAATAGATCCCCACAGTGGTGCCATAATACCCATAAAACCTAGCAGTCAAACGGAAATGGTTCCAATCGTTTTTCCACCATACATTTTAGAAACACTTAAAATAAGGGCTGTGTTTAGGCTTAAACTGGCGATGTTTTGATAACCATGTAAATATCTCTCAGACAAGGTGACTTATTAAATATATTTGGCTCTATTTACTCTGATTCGAAAATGCTAATTAGCATCAAAGTAGACATTAGCAAGACTACAAATCCCTGCAAGCTCCTGCATGTCATCTCAAGCTGACATCTTTTCTAACAGGTAAATTGTCAATGTAAAACTTGCACAAAACAGTTCACAGAATTGTCAATTTAAAGAAATGTAGCCAATTTATTAGTTAACCCAGAGATTCTTACCTTTTGCCTCGATTCAGGGGTCTTATCCAGATGATCATGGCGTTTGTAGTTCTTTATGATAGCCACATTAGCAGCTAATTAGCATTTCATTTTAGGTGGGTAAATACAGGCCAATATATTAAGTTACATTATCCTAGAGAGATTCACACCGTTATCAAAACGTCACGCCGAGGTCAGCCTACACGAAACAAGTCCTTATTTTATTTGAAGTGTTTCTAAAATCCACTATGGGAAAAATGAAGGGTGGAAAAACGATTGGAACCAATTCCTTTTTTGACCGCTAGGTATTATGACTCATACAGTGGTACTCTATATGAAGGAATCTAGGTCAAACCACTGCTTATGCCTTCCCAGTTGTTTCAGATCTGCAAATAGGAGTGTACAAGGGCAGAAGTGAGAGAGAAGCCATGAAATGAGTGCAAGAGAATGTTTGTTACTCCTCCCTGGGTTGAAAAATATTTTTGAGCCAAACCTATGGTATTGTAAAGCATTCTTGGTCTATGTGGGTTCATTATTGTTTTCGCTAAGAATTAAAGCTACTAGTAATTAAAACAAGTTTGGGCGCTTTCTTATTGCCTTATATTCCCTTGGCACTACTAAACTAGAGGAGCTCTTGGTATGGTGTGATACATGGGGATTGGAGGGATGTTAGGGTGAATACTAAACCTGTACATCTGAAATGATTCCACCCGGCCTACAGGAGTGCCTAGGGCGTTGGGGCTAGTGGTCACTTTGGAATTCAGCAAATGAGTGCTCTGCCTTGGATGTTGACCAACTGAAGCCATAGATCTAACATAGTATTAGAGGACGACGTGGAGGGGGTGTCTGTCATCAAAGGAAAATAATGAAATAGAAGACCAAGCTGACCGAGATCAAAGCTGTTATTATACCAAGGGACCACTGTATGTATATATTTTTTGGCCTATCCGTCAGACCCAATGATGTTCTGACCAATACCAAATCGCTCAAGACTGCAAATATGTGCCCTAGAAGATGTTTCAGCAGACCCAAACCGAAACCTTGGTTCTGGTGTACTTTCCCTGGTACCCTCCTGATGGCAGTGGACACGTGTTAATATGCCTAACTCCAAACTGGCCCCTATAGGTCCAAGCACTTCTGTAGATCAAAGATGGGTATTAGCAAATTTTGATGACAAAAATCAAACGTTATTGATTACCAAATTGCCTATTCAATCTTGGCTACACATGGGCCTTAGGGTTAGGAGTTAATTTGGATTGGTCATCTTTGTATAGGACTTGTATCATGTTCCTGAATGACACTGAATGCTTGCACTGTGTGGGGTTTCTGTGTCCAGGCAGTAGGGGCTCCCACACAGGGCTATAAGGTCCATACTTCTAGGCTTCTTTTCTACTAGTTAATCGAATGATTCATGTCACTGGTTGGCCAGAGAACTCTCTTACATGGTAAGATGTTTGAATCAGGGGAAGGATTGAAACCAGTAGTGCTGTGTACCTCCAGGCCCAGATTTGAATCCCCCTGTTTAACATGAACACAATGGATTTACTCTTTCTTTCCCATCCTTTCTTCAGTATCCCTGCATTTATATTGCTTTTCATTTGTTTTTTTCTATGTATCTTAAATTGTACTGGCAATGTAAATGTAAGCAAAATTGTGATTCTTACAGGTGATTGCGCCGAGAAGCTTTTGTCAGTGTTGTGGAATGGGAACGCTGAACTGTTGAATATTTTGCATGTTGTGGAAAAGTGAGTAGCGACGATGATGGTAATGATGATGATGATGATGATGATGAAGGCAATATTGTGGTCTTAAAGTATTAACGACAACAATGATGTTGATGACATTTTGGTTTCCCGGCTTCTAATAAAGGCAACCTACTTTTTATACGGATTTAACTAGTTGTTTTGTGATGTCGAGCTCTATGTTTCATGTGTGAGTAGGATTGCACAGCTACCAGTATTTTAACAAAGTTACCAGAACATTTAGTAATTTGGTAATTAACATGTCATCTATGGCAATCTTGAGTAACTTTGGTAATTTATACTTCAATAACTTTTAAATGTATTCATAAATAGTATAAATGTTTTCTATCTGTGTCCATATTGTTCATGAGTTTCTAGTGGATAGACCATATGGTTAAAGAGAAAATAGCCTAAATTAAAAAAGCATTAATCAACAATGGCATTTTCAATTAACTCCGTTTTGGTGCCAACACATTAACAAAGACATATTGACATAGTAAAATAAATAAAAGTTTGTAAAAAAAGCTGTCATACATTTTATTTTACATAATCTTATTTGATATACAGTTGAAGTCGGAAGTTTACATACACTTAGGTTGGAGTCATTAAAACTCGTTTTTCAACCACTCCACAAATTTCTTGTTAACAAACTATAGTTTGGGCAAGTCGGTTAGGATATCTACTTTGTGCATGACACATATTTTTTCCAACAATTGTTTACAGAGTATTTCACTTATTATTCGCTGTATCACAATTCCAGTGGGTCAGAAGTTTACATACACTAAGTTGACTGTGCCTTTAAACAGCTTGGAAATGTCCTGAAAATAATGTCATGGCTTTAGAAGCTTCTGATAGGCTAATTGACATAATTTGAGTCAATTGGAGGTGTACCTGTGGATGTATTTCCAGGCCTACTGTCAAACTCAGTGACTCTTTGCTTGACATCATGGGAAAATCAAAAGAAATCAGCCTAGACCTCAGAAAAAAGAATTGTTGACCTCCACAAGTCTGGTTCATCCTTGGGAGCAATTTCCAAACGCCTGAAGGTACCACGTTCATCTACACAAACAATAGTACGCAAATATAAACACCATGGGACCACGCAGCCGTCATAACGCTCAGGAAGGAGACGCGTTCTGTCTCCTAGAGATGAACGTACTTTGGTGTGAAAAGTGCAAATCAATCCCAGAACAACAGCAAAGGACCTTGTGAAGATGCTGGAGAAAACAGGTACAAAAGTATATCCACAGTAAAACGAGTCCTATATCGACATAACCTGAAAGGCTGCTCAGCAAGGAAGAAGCCACTGCTCCAAAACCGCCATAAAAAAGCCAGACTACGGTTTGCAACTGCACATGGGTACAAAGATCGTACTTTTTGGAGAAATATCCTCTGGTCTGATGACACAAAAATAAAACTGTTTGGCCATAATGACCATTGTTACGTTTGGAGGAAAAAGGGGGATGCTTGCAAGCCAAAGAACACCATCTGAACTGTGAAGCACAGGGGTGGCAGTATCATGTTGTGGGGGTGCTCTGCTGCAGGAGGGGATTGGTGTACTTCACAAAATAGATGGCATCATGAGAAAGGAAAATTCTGTTGATATATTGAAGCAACATCTCAAAACATCAGTCAGGAAGTTAAAGCTTGGTTGCAAATGGGTCTTCCAAATGGACAATGACCCCAATCATACTTCAAAAGTTGTGGCAAAATGGCTTAAGGACAGCGAAGTCAAGGTATTTTAGTGGCCATCACAAAGCCCTGACATCAATCCCATAGAACATTTGTGGGCAGAACTGAAAAAGCGTGTGCGAGCAAGGAGGCCTACAAACCTGATTCAGTTAAATCAGCTCTGTCAGGAGGAATGGGCCAAAATTCACCCAACTTATTGTGGGAAGCTTGTGGAAGACTACCTGAAACGTTTGACCCAAGTTAAACAATTTAAAGGCAATGCTACCAAATACTAATTGAGTGTATGTAAACTTCTGACCCACTGGGAATGTGATGAAAGAAATTAAAGCTGAAATAAATCATGCTCTACTATTATTCTGACATTTCACATTCTTAAAATAAAGTGCTGATCCTAAATGACCTAAAACAGGGAATTTTTACTAGTATTAAATGTCAGGAATTGTGAAAAACCAAGTTTAAATGTATTTGGCTAAGGTGTATGTAAACTTCCGACTTCAACAATATTTTACATGTGAGGCGGCCAGCCACATTGAGGGCCAGAGATAATTACAGATAACTGAGATAATCTGAAGTAACCAAAAGGGTCACTTGTGATAAATTACATAAAATCCTTGAAAGTTACAATTCTGGTAGTGTACTGGTAAACTTCAAAAGTGACCAGTAATATAGCCTCCCTTTAAAACCCTATGTGAGGCTCATTCCAAGAGCCTTTTTCTCCAAGGGCCCAATATGTGCACTACTCACTGTTAGCCACACAGTGGCACTGTTTTCATGCAGTCCAGGGGTGTATCACTATAGTCTGGTCTACTGGCCTCATCCTTCATTTACCTTAGTCACAGGAAAGAATAGGTGAAAACATGATCTTAATTATTACACATAATGCAAAAATCATTAAACAGTAAACACATTATCAGATCATCAATAGCCTAGGCCTAGTCATAGAAAGGTATAGGTACTAAAGTCGCAGTCAGTCCACTATAGGTCTACAGAACATTCGTATAATGTGCCCATAGCTCTGCAGTGAGTCTGCTTTAAAAAACGATGTTTAGTAGTCTAGATAGGTGGACAATTTGTTGAATTATTTTTATAATCAATAATTATCCTATCATGGCCCATGATTAACATCGAACGTTTTCCTCATATTGATATAGAACGGGGTTTAGCTACCTAATTTTCTTTGTCCAATCCCACTGCAGTAGAGAGACAGGCAGTTACATTCTAATCTGGCTCCGCTACTAAACAGGGGAACATCTCCAAGCGCGCGCACAGGCTCCGCAGAATGAAGCCACTGTTTCCACAACTGGGGTTCGACAGGTACAGTAACTTTATTAAACGCACCCCTCATTTTGTACAGAAGTGATCGAGAAGAGTTTGATGAGGTAAATTATATATATATATAAATATTATATATATATATATCACTGTACATTAGTCAGCCTAGAACAGTCTATTGCCATTTTACTTGGTCCTTTAATTAGTTTTGATGTACTGTTTGCGAGCTTGGTTTAATTAGGCTATGTGCGTTTAATGCCTTTTTAAAGTCTTGACATCACGATTTGGCCTACCATTTCCGGAATGAGCTCTCAACTTGTCTGTGAACGAGGAACTACAAACACGTGTTTTAAAACAACTTCGTAAGCACAAAAAGTAGGCTACTTTTCAAAAATCTATGTGAGAATTTTACATGTAATCTACAGAAAGTAGGCTTTGACTACACTAATATCAAAGATATTAGACAGTACAGTATGAAGATAGGCTAAAACTGCTTCTCCAACAGAAATACCCGAGCACACTTAGGCGATGTTATGGCGACGTTGGCTACCCAAACTCATGCGTAGAAACACGTAATCGGGTCTAAAAGCCAATTTATGCTTGATCCTAAAATGCTTGATATGGAGGGTGTGACGCAATTTCGGGGGATCCGAAGGCATGCAGAGGCCGCATTGAACTGGGTGCCACATTGAAAGTCACCCTGTAAAATACAACTTGAGCAAATGTCTAAACGTATTTGATTTTAAGTATCAAAAGTAAATGTCATTTCAAAACTATACTTAAGTATCAAAAGTAAAAGTATAAATCATTTCAAAATCCTTATATTAGGCAAACCAGAAGGCACAATTTTCTTGTTTTTTAAATTTACGGATAGTCAAGAGGCACACTATAACACTCAGACATAATTTACACATGAAGCATGTGTTTAGTGACTGCCAAATCAGAAGCAGTAGGTATGAGCAGGGTTGTTCTCTTGATAACTGCATGAATTTGACAATTTTCCTGTCCTGTTAAGCACTTAAAATGTAACGAGTACTTTTGGGTGTCAGGGGAAATGTATGGAGTAAAAAGTACATTATTTTCTTTAGGAATGTAGTGAAGTAAAAGTAGTGAAATATAAATAGTAAAGTAAAGATACCCCAAAAAACAACTTAAGTAGTACTTTAAAGTGCATTTACTTAATACATTACACCACTGGCCTTCAAGTCAGAGGCACTCGTTTCATATAAAGTTGTTTTTGACAAAAGTGGAAATGTGTCACTTTAACAAGGTTATGGTAATAACATGTTCAACTACTTAAGACATTGGTTTGAATCTAGGTTGTGCCTTTAGATTTTGGAACAATATTTCTCTCATTTGGCGTGTTTGAGTGGTAATTCGACTGTAGACAGAAGTGGACAAGTAAAGTCAGGGTCGAAGTACATGCACCAACAGCAAATCGGACAACTTCTGCTGTTTCTAGGAAACCCAACTCTAACCAGGTTTCCATCCAACCTTTTTATGCTAGTAAAGTACATGTTGGATAAAACATGTAATTACAGGCCTGATGGAAAGAGAATATTTTTCAGGAAACTTACCAAATGTCAACAAAACTAAATATGCTAGACAAGGTGGGATCTTTTGTGTCGAAGTATGCTAGAAATATCGGTAGAAACGCTATTATGCGCAAATACTGATATAGTAACCATTATATGGAAGTACAGTTGGGAGTCACGTGATGACATGTATGGTCCTTCCATTATGTCTGGTAGGGAAAGCACGCAGTTTATTAGCCTACAGAATAAATCAATGATGATGAACTTCACAGGATGGTGAAAGTGCAAGGTGATGAGCTTGATGCTGCTTTCCAATAAATATCGAGGGTCTTATTCTGTTGACGTGATCATCGATGCTTGGCTGCCATTTGACAAATAAAAATAATTTCGCTCTTTTGTCCATAATAATCTCATATATACATATATATTATTTTTTGCAGCATATGGGATATGCTCTGTTGTTTGCCATTACTTCATGCCCTTGTACCTTCCTCATTATTGTTTATGATTGTGCAACATTGAATTGTAACAGATGTGATTAAATGAGTCCACACAGATTCTTACTGTATGGTAATTGTTTGCATGTCAGCATCACTACAGTCTGGAGTGTATTTCTTAATTTCTCAACCTTTATGTTGCTTTTGTCAGTCAGCATGTAAAGAATATAATTTGATTCAGTCACATTAAGGACAAAACACTTCACTGTACAGAAAATGATTAGACTGCATGTACATCAGTTCACATAAATTACTGGGTAAACACTATGAAAATGATTAGACTACATGTACATCAGTTCACATAAATTACTGGGTAAACACTATGAAAAGGATTAGACTACATGTACATCAGTTCACATAAATTACTGGGTAAACAATATGAAAATGATTAGACTACATGTACATCAGTTCACATAAATTACTGGGTAAACAATATGAAAATGATTAGACTACATGTACATCAGTTCACATAAATTACTGGGTAAACAATATGAAAATGATTAGACTACATGTACATCAGTTCACATAAATTACTGGTTAAACACTATGAAAAGGATTAGACTACATGTACATCAGTTCACATACTGAATAAACAATATGCGAAGCAGATACACTTGGTATTGACCCCACGACTGGTGTCTGCGGTACTTGCTCATTAAAGGCCGGTTTCCCAGACACAGATTAACCCTCTAAAATTGCCAGTGTAGATATCCCCTACAATAACCCATATATAGCCTACAATATGTATTACATTTTATTCACACTTAATAGACAATCAACAAATTTGAATTTGTTTGGTGACAACAATAATACAGACGAGACAAATTGTAGGCTATAACATGGGACACAACATTACAACATTACAGTAACATTGAGATAAATACATTAGCTATATTGTCGCAAGTAAGATATTTCATTTATTTATGTTGGATCACATGTAGGCCTATTGTAAGGATGTAAGGATGAAGATGTATTTAAGCTCTAAATAGTTATCCACCCAAAACAGTAAACATGCATTGTTAATAACCAATGATAGGTGGCGGCATCAACCATTTATGAGCATGTAGTACCTTCTGCTTCCAAGAAAGAAGGTTGTCTCCCACAATGCTTTGGTTCCGACTTCAAGTTACAGTTGGTGAGGAGAAACTACAGAAATTTCCAGTTGGCTGCAGTCGAAAGTTCATGGCGTTTGATCACATGGTTGTTGTAAAGGTCATGCAGTCGGCATGTAGTTGCAAGTCTGACAATTTTTATACCCATAATGCAACACACTTTGAAAGGTGGGGACCAACGTTGATCAACGTCTTGACAAAAGTGATCCGCTCGAACGTGGAATAGAATGTATTTGATACCATTCCACCTATTCTGCTCCAGCCATTAACACGAGCCCTTCCTCTCCTATTAAGGTGCCACCAACCTCCTGTGGTTCTCGGAAGTCTTGCGATGTTGTGCTTATAGGTTTGGAAACTCTGTGATAATATACTGCCACTATTGTTGGCTGTTAAAATGTTCCATAGTATTGGCAAAAATACTGAGATGGGTTAAACTTACTTGCTCAGACGGGCTGGGCCATCCATCATCTCCGCTTTCTTCTTCTTCTTCTTCTTCTATGGTATTATGGCGGTCCGCAAACAAGCGTTAGAGGTTCATGCCGCCACCTACTGTATGGGTGGTAAACTATAGAAAAAATATCCATTGTAGAGAAAAAGGGGGGAAACACGGCTTCATACAAAAATCGACACATAAGAAAAACATCCCACTCTTTCAGTCACATTCCAATTCAAGTCACATTCCTACAAAGGCTCAGGAGCCAGTGAGGGCGGGACATCCTTTGACACGATTTCTTGCAATGCCTCAGCTGTAAACTCCAAAAAAGGGTTCTGCTGCACTCACAATAATTCTAATTTTCTCAGATTTGTTCTTTGTTTGTGCTGTACCGTTTATGACCATTGCAATAAATGCTACAAAGTCCACCTTTTTCACATGTAATATATCAGGATCCCTTGATTGCCAAGAAACATTCACTGGTGCAGTCTCAATTACCATTGCGTCTTCAACGCCACTTGCTCCTTCCACTCTTTTCACCGACTCCAGATAGGAGACATGCTGGAAGTCTTAGTCTCTTAGTCTCCATCCTAACAGGGTAATCTGGGGATTCGGGCTCATGTTCGCCACCACAGTTGCAACATATAACCTCAGCTGGCATACAATATTCTTCCCGTCTGCATACACTTGATACATGCCCAAATCTTTTGCCTTCATGACACTGGAGGGGCTTGTGCACAAAAGCTCTTACAGTGTATCTCATAAAGCCTAGCTTTACATAAGAAGGGAGAGACTCGTCAAAAAACAATAATATGGACAACGTGGGTTTACTTACTCCATCCACCATACAGGTCAGTCGACATGCACCAATCACTTCACCTACTTCCTCAGGTATATCATCTGCATTCACTTAATTCACAACCCCAGAGATAACCCCCTTGACAGGCGCCCTGCTTTGGAAATCCATACACAAGATTATATAAAAAAATATTTTTGAGGCGCAAAGCACGCTTCTTCTGTTCCGCGGACAGAATCGGAATACCAGCTGTTGTGACTCTCACCAATGCCACCTCACCCAACGCAGCATGATACTCCTCGTGACTTCAAACAGATCCCCCAGGTAACATTGATCCAAAACCTTCACTCTGACTATAAACAAATCTAGGGATTTCTTCGTTTCCATCACGACTGTAACCCACTTGTTATCAATCTCATCTTCACCCAACCCGTCCTCAGTTTCAAACAGAACATCCGTTTCCCGCCATCTTCCCTGAGTAAAACTCATCTCTGCTTTATCAAACTCTCTCTGCTTTATCAATCTGTCTTCATTTAATCCTCCTGGACTTGGGTAGACGTAACATAGTAAATGTGAATCCAGTACATGCCGATATGATGTTACATTTCGTATGGTATGTATTCATTTGTGGATGTCCATCATCAATTTTGGATCATATGCTACGAATTATAATCCATATGATATGTTAAATTGCAATTCGTACAATGTGTTAATATTAAGAAAATGTATGATATGTTACAAATTCCAATTTACATAGGTGGATAATATTTGCTAGGCTAGGGGTTAGGTTTAAGGTTAGGGTCAGGAGTTAGGTTAAAGGGTTATGGGTAGGGTCAGGGGAAGGGTTAGCTAACATGCTAAGTAGTTGCAAAGTAGCTAAAAAGTAGTAAGTAAATGCTTTTTTGCCTTATGTAACCTTGTTTCTTATGTAACCATACCAAACCTAATGTCATACTAATTTGTGTCCCAGATTTAAATTTACTATGAGCCTATGAGAACAGACTCATTTAATTGGATTTGTAGATAGGAAGTGCCAGACCTCTGTCCTTTCCAGTATGGCCAGAAAGTCACAACTCAGTCACAACTCAGAAGATGCACTTTAGACTACAGTGGGGGTATCTAAACACTTCACTGCCCACTGGGTACAAACTGATTGAATCAACATTGTTTCAATGTCATTTGTCAACGTATTGTGACATCTAATCTACGTGGAAAAAACATTGGATTTCAAAAAGTCATTAACTGTTGTTGAGGGTAACATTTCAACAACAGGATTAGGTCATCATAGTAACCACATTTTAACATGGACAAACCTTGTATAAAATATGTTTAATTTGTAACTTTTAAAGCAGGGGTGGGGAACTCCAGTCCTCCAGGGCCTGATTGGTGTCACACTTTTTCTCCATCCCTAGTAAACACAGCTGATGGATCAAATTGGAATTGTAAACTGAAGCTCATGATTAGGTGATTATTGGAGTCAGGTGTGTTAGCTGGGGCAAAACTTTGACACCAATCAAGACTGGAATTGCTCACCCCTGCTTTAAAGCAACGTCAGATTTTCAACATTATATCCACTATCAGCAATAAAACAATAGGCTGGGCAGATCTCCTCCTGGAGAATCGACCCTTTGGTTTCCCATCCAAGGTGTTAACCAAGCCCAGCCCAGGTATGATATTTGTCACTGACTATTACCAATGTGCTATAGTGAGACAGGTTCTTGAGAGATCTCCACTTAAACAAAATTGATTTACTGTTGCTATCGAAGTCATTCCAAATGGTAGGTTTAACAGAGTACATTTAATGTGACCATACTTTTATCATTCATATCATCAATTAAGCTATTTCAGCCTATAGCATTTGCAAAGTCATCAACAGCTATTGTTTCAATTTAACCTAGAATTCAACTAAAAATAGACAAAATAGGCCTGGGGTTTTAAGCTCTGGTTGATTTAAAATGTAATGATATTTTTGAATTGTTTGGTTGTCAATGCAACCAAATATCAACATTTGAAGGAGATTTCTTCTGCTTGGATAGTTCCGTCTGTGCCACTAATTAGTCTGGCTTTAATTTCAGTTTGTCTGCAAATTAATAATTGATATGTTGGAGTAACGTCTCCATCTCAACCGAAGTTAAAAGGACTAAATCAATTCCAACTTTATTTCAAGTGCATTTAGTTTGATTTGTTCTAAATTAAGACTTTTGGTTGATGGAGACGTGAATCCAACAAATTATTAATTTGTAGACAAACTTGAATTAAAGCCATATTAATAAGTGCATAGATGGACCTATCCAAGTGAACTTTTTGATATTTGGTTGCTTTGACAACATACCCTTTACAAGTTACCAAATGATATGTTGGGTTCATGTCTCCAACTCAACCAAAAATGCAGTTAAAGAATGTGATTAAGCCAGTGGCTCAGATGGAACTATCCAAGCAGTAGATACGTCTCTTTTAAATTTGAAGTTACTGTAACTGTACATTTCTTCTTATTGTAACGACCTTGGGTTTATAAGCACGGATATCGACTCTGCCGCTTGAGCATGCTTTTGGGGAACCGTCGATAGCTCGCTGGACTTCGGACTAGAAGGTTGAGGGTTCGAGACATGCTCCTTGCTGTTTCATTACATTGGTGTCAGAAGTGATCGGACCTTGCATCCACGACATTGCGTGTGCTTGGCCGGTGAGCGCGTTCCTATAAGCCGTTGAGTCGCAGACTAGCACTATTTGAAAGGAGGGAGTAGTGGGTTTTTGAGCATGCTTTTGGGGCACAGTCGATAGCGCGCTGGACTTCGGACTAGAGGGTTCGAGACATGCTCCTTGCTGTTTCAATTCATTACATTATGTAGTCATATAAAGCGTACATGTTCAAGATGGCATGCATAGGCCGTATAAAGATCTTTCACGATTGCTGTAATATTTTACCTTTATTTAACTAGGCAAGTCAGTTAAGAACAAATTGTTATTTACAATGACAGCCTACCCTGGAGACACTGGGCCAATTGTGACTCCCAAACACGGCTGAATGTGATACAGCCTGGATTCGAACCAAGGTCTGTAGTGAAGCTGCTTGCACTGAGATGCAGTGCCTTAGACCGCTGCGCCACTCGGGAGCTGCACAGAACCTCAAATAGCATTGGTCACTTGCACTATATACTTTTAATGTAAACTCAACTGCAATCCAGGTCAAAAAAGAATGGCGCACTGCTAGGATACAATACTAGGTTTTTGTTGATCGAAGGTGCTCTCTGGTAAAGGTGATATGGATTGCTCACTATTCCTGTAGGGTCTTAGTGGTCTCTTAGCTGTCATCTAGTGGACACTGTCCTATTGCCCTCTGCTATGTTTGGACTGCTGTGGTCCATGTTTGCTGTGATTTAGTGTACTATAACATGTATGGCTCTCCTACTCCATTTGCCCACTCCTATTCAAGGCTAGAACTACTTTGGCTTTTCTAGTATGTTTTAATACTTTTAACCTAACATGCATTTTGATATCATCTCTAACTTTTGAATGTATATGTCAAAAACTCCAGTCACCCAAGTCAGACTGTTCTCTCTGCTACTGCACGGTAAGCGGTACCGGAGCGCCAAGACTAGGTCCAAAAGGCTCCTTAACAGCTTCTAACCCCAAGCCATAAAACTGCTGAACAATTAATCAAATGGACACTTGGACTATTTACACTGCTGCTACTCATTGTTTAGTATCTATACATAGTCACTTTACCCCTACCTACATGAACAAATTACGTCAACTAACCTGTAACCCGCACATTGACTTGGTACCGGTACCCCTGAATATAGCCTCGTTTCTTTTTATTACATTTTTTACTTAAGAAAATATTTACTAAATAAACTAAACTCTATTTCTTGAACTGCATTATTGGTTAAGGGCTTTTAAGTAAACATTTCACGGTAAGGTCTAGACCTGTTGTATTCGGTGCTTTGATTTGGTAGATGTTGTTAATATTGACTATTCTGTAACTACTCCCTCTTCAAATCAGGGTTGATTAGAAAATGCTTTGTTCCAAAAAATCTTTGTACTCCATGACAAAGGCCAAGCAGCCAAAATGCATCAGTTAAAAAAATATATTTTGTTTCATTGAACGTGCCATACAAAAACGGGCATTTCTATTAATTAAATTAAGAGTGCCTTGGTGCATTCCAGGTCCATTGAGTCATCACTGTTAGCAGAACCAATCTATTGTATAAATAAAGTATCTGACATTGTATTCCCATTTGAAACTTGCTGTGCTTTTAAATGGTTGAAAGCACAGTGATAGACATTTGGGTGACAACTAAACCAAAAATCAGACGTTGTTTTTCCATATGGTTGAAGCATAATGATAACACATTGGAAAGTCAACTGTCTTTTGAACTGACAAATATTATTCACATTGAAATGGCGTAGTGTGCCCAGTGAGTGGGGGATTGTTCAGAGATGATCTCAGGGTGCTCTCGCGTTCCTTTTTTTGGAGGATAAACATAAACACACGAAGGATCCTTTGTTGCTACGCTGATAGTTCCTGTTAACTGACTGTGACCTCAGGTGCCGTTTTCCCTTAATTCAGCACTTTTAATAACTGCCGCATGAACACTTTGGTGTTGTTCGCCTTCAAAGTGCTTGTTTCAGCATTGAGCGGATTTGCTCTACTACATGACTCATTTCTCTGCTCATGTTAAGCAACACTTGATTCTCCTGACTAGAACATTATTCATGCCCATCTGGAATTTCTGTGCCAGTGAAAGGTAGCTACTGCTCAGAGCTGGGTTTCTTTGGTAACATGATGACCATTCAATGCCCTCTCATTTGGATTTATTGAAGCAGTGTTCTTTCACTGTCCTGGTGGTTTAGGTTACCTACCTGTTGTCATGGATATGCTCCCCTGGCAGGTGTGGGTCTGTTGGACCAGGATGTGATTCTCAGCTTTATTGCGGCCTCAGTAAACATCCATGCTGGGTAGTGACTGACTGATAGCTTCTTTACCTCTGACTCTAAAGATCTAATGATATCCCAACAGAGTATCTCTATTTTTCAGCAGTGGTCACCAACCCTGGTCCTGGAGAGTTACATGATGTGTAGGCTTTTGTTACAGCACTAGTCAACCAATCATTACAACCTTGATTTGTTGAGTCAGTTCTATTGGGCTGGAACAGAAGTCGCCACACCCTAAAGCTCTCAGGACTAGGGTTAGAAACCATTGTTCTAAGGGGTTTGTTGTCAGGAGTGTCCTGAGGAGATGGTTTTCTATAATCAGTTGTGACCATTGTTCTTAGGCCACACCCTTCTGCTGCTATTGGCTGGCAGGGACACTGTTTGCCCAGCTGATGCGACTCATTTCTCCAGGACGTGATGGGAATATTGATATTCCAGTTCCCAACCTGAGCCTGGCACTCCCGACAGCTCCCATCTCAGCTGACAATAGGTGTGTTACCTCACGACAGGTGCAACACGCATCACAACAGGTGTGTTACCTAGGAATATGGTTTATCCTAGCATTGCCTGGCTGATGGAAAATGACACACACGACTGACTTCCTCCTGACAGTTGACGGACATGGGCACATGAGTGGACACACAGACACAGCTCTACGAGAGATACAGGATTATTTTATGGTTGGACTGTGAGTTTTGAATTTTATTGACTTTAAAACCTTTCTTTGATGCAAGGAAGAGTGTAATTATTCAAAGTGGTGTAACAGTATGTTAGGCCCTACGTAGTATATACTTTCTTACAGTCAAATGACAAACACCCTCTAGTGGCCTCATGAGTGGAATGTTATTAATATTTTTCATAATTAAACTTTTCTTTTTTATGCCAAAATTCTGGTGTTTCTATGTCAAATGGTTTTGTTACATTTCAGTCTTCTGTGATGTGTATATAAAGTGTAATATTGGGATGCAAACTCAATGTAATACATTTCAGCTCTGTCTGACATGGTACAGGTGTCTTGTTTTTTTCTAATTCCATATGTGAAGTGAATACTTTTGATTTTAAAGCAGATTGGTGCAATACTATGACGAAACACACTGTGACCCTGACTTAGCCCACTGCAGTATAAGGTTAATGTTCAACATAATTCAAGAAGTGTAGGCTTTAAAATTTCCTTATTCATTGAGGTGAGAGAATAAGATGTTTTGTAATTAATAATTGATGTATTGTACATAATAGTGAAATGATCAACAGAGCTCACTGTGAAATCCTAATTTCAAGCTCAAAGCTGCTTTCTGAGAGCTACTGTTCCTGACTCATCTTCAATCGAACTGTCACTAACAAACTAACATTAAAAAAGAACAAACTAGTCATGTGCAAATTCCTCTCATCTGTCAAGTTGCCTCAACTGTGTAGCCAAGTCTTTAGCAGTCAGTTTCTTCCTGATGCAAGTCACACCTTTATCTAGGCACGGTACAAATGTTTTGATTCTAGGTATGAAAGTATTGTCAGGGTTTGATTGTGTGCTTGACTGAAAGAATAGGACACACCTCAGTGTACACACTGCAAGTCAGGCTGGGCTGAACTCAACTTGGTGGGGGGGGGCTGGTCTTTTTCCCTTCCAGAGAATCAACCACTACATGCACCACGACATGGTGTATGTACACAGTGACTCAGAGTTCATCACATCTTAGAATCTTAATCAACTGGTTTTCCATCCTGTTTTCCCTGCAAGTTACAGGATGAGGAAGCTAAAAATAGAAACTTGCCCCCCCCCCCCGTTCCCCTGTGTTAAGCTTTAAAGTTCACCTGTCTATGAAATCAAATTGGCTAGTCTTTGAGGTGTTTCCTGACTGATTCTGCATTTGGTTAATGATGTTTGTCCCCCATGAGACACTAGATGCAGAAGCCTTTTTCGCCTCCTCAAAATCCCCAGAATGAATCAGAACTCAATCTGTAATTGATTTTGTCGGGGTTTTTTTTGCCAAAGATGTAAAATTCCATAACTAAAACATCCAACAGGTGTTTAGTGAGGTATTTCTCAAGTCAAGTTGTCTTATAAACACATTTGGAACTGCTGGGCAGGTCTGTCGCACTGTCTATGCTGTTGGATAGAGAGCAATCACTGCAGCTCTTCAGCCCATGTTAGTGGTCAAATCAAAACCCAACCTTCATTTACCCGTTATGACGAACAGTTTATTTTTATTTTTTAGATGAGACTGACTTTATGACAAATGTTCCTATTTTACACTTTGTATTCAATTTTAACACTAAACTGTTTGACTCATATCGATGCCACAGACCTTTTTCAAATGGATTCATTGCTTTTTAAAGGTAGTTGCTATTTAAGCGTTGTGACCCATCTCTAAAGCCCACCAATGAGTCCTGAGTCCAGACCCAATATTAGGGCAATTATATATTGAAAGCTTAAAACTAAGGTTCTACTGTATCTGCAAAAATATGATTCTGAGAACTGGCTTAAGTTCTGACCCCCTCATTGGTTTGAATGGTGTCAGCAATTTTTACCTAGTGTTCTTTTGATCCTAATGACATGAATTGGGATATTTAGAGTACTATATAGGTAGAGAGCTTTGTTCTGTTCAATGATATGTCAACTGAATTTTGACAAAATTACTATAGAAGAATTAGGAAGCTTGTGTCCTGTAATGACTCAAGATATGATATAGTATCCTTTATCACGTTGTGCCTCTATTCATGTCGGCCTGTTCTCCCTCACTTCTCTCAGGGCCAATGTTTCCGTGTGTGGATTTCTCTGGCGATTGGCAGACTTGAGTAAACTACATCAGGCCTCAACATGACCACAGGACTGGACTCTTTTACCTCCATCGACCCTGCTGCTCTACCTGCGTAAGACAGAAATGGATGGAGCAAGAAAGACAACTCTACCTCTGTCTGCCAAAAGTACAATGTGAGCTCAGACAACTGTATACATGGGGAAGCCGCCCGGTCAGCTATATTGTCTGTTTTCCACTATCTTGAGTAAATGGACACTGGAACCTCCTCACAGAAGCATGGGACACAAACACCAGCCAGAACCCTGCCACCTTTTCCTCTGCACCACCCACTCGTTTACATGTGCAGGTATCCCAAAGACTTCCCTCTGGAAGAGTAACCCTTAGAACACATGCATAGAGAAGAGCATTCTGTCCTGTCCACACAGTCACTATAAACTCCTGTCTCAAACTGTGTGGGAGAGAGCAGAGCTTGAGATATAGCGTGGACGTTATAAGTATAGCTATAGAGGTATAGACAGAGGAAGCATTTGAGTCATGCAGGGCCGTGTGTGTCAGCTGTTGCTGGTGAATGCTTTAACCTGTGGTTTGGAGGTGTGTATGGCTGCAGGGACCTTCTACATCCCCCCTCTACTACTGCAGGCTGGCATGGAGGAACGCTACATGACCATGGTGCTGGGTGAGTCAACACTCTATGACCGTAGTTCTGGATGAGTGACCTGGGTGTAAACACTATGACCATGGTTGAAATAAGTGATTTGTTTTTGAGCTTGGAAGTAGATCGTCCCTCTTCCTCTCTCTCAGGAGTCGGGCCGGTTCTGGGTTTGATCTTCGTGCCCATGATCGGTTCGTATAGTGACTCGTGGCGTGGTCGTTTTGGTCGGCGCCGGCCATTCATCTGGCTCCTATGTGTGGGGGTTCTGCTGGGCCTGCAGGTCTTGCCCCAGGCTTCTCACCTAGCTGCCCTGCTCTATCCACAGCACCCCCGATGGCTGGAGGGGGTACTGCTGGCGGGGGCAGCCTGTCTGCTGGAGTTCTCAGGACAGGTGGAGCAGAAAATCTCAATATATTGTTAAATCAATAACATTGTGATGTAGATGTTTATGACTTTATTTGAAATCTTTATTTGAGTGCTCCTTACTGTGTGTTTATGGAGTTTATAGCACCTAAATGACTGTTCTCGACAGGCCTGTTTCACACCGCTGGAAGCGCTGATCTCAGACCAGTTCCCTGGAGAGGAGGAGAGCAGAAGAGCCTTTTCTGTCTACTCACTGATGATCAGCCTGGGAGGATGCCTTGGGTAAGGGACCTCTCTCTCAAGATCAGCCTCAGGAGCTGCCTGGGGCAGGTTACATCTCTCGCTGAGATAAAGTGGATAGGACAGAGATCAAGTCATAAAAGACACCTCTGTGATCCCTCTGTCTCATCCTAGGTATCTGCTCCCAGCCCTGGACTGGAGCCATGCCCCCACAGCAGCCTACCTAGGTGGCCAGGAGGCCTTTATCTACGCGTTGATCACCCTCATCTTCCTCACCTGCCTCCTCAGCACAGTCTTCATCTCAGAAGACAGATGGACTGGAGGAGAGAGAACCAGGAAGTGCGTTAGCGTTAGTTCCACCCTGAGCCCTTCCCATTGGAGGAGCCGATACTGTGCACACCCCTTGCTGTCTCGGACCCAGTGTGTACGGATGGCTGTGGGGTGGTGTGTGTCGCTGTGCGTGACGGCACTGCCACGTGCGTATGGTGTGTGTATGAGCTTGCCGGCAGTGATACGGCGACTGTTTGTAGCTGAGCTGTTCAGCTGGATGGCTCTGATGAGCTTCATGCTGTTCTACACAGACTTTATGGGAGTGGGGCTGTACCGTGGAGTACCCAACGCTACTCCTGGAACACAGGAGAGACTACGATACGATGAAGGTAGGATGGGCAGACATTTACTTGATCCTTATCTTTTCATTTACAGAAACTTTTTGCAGTGAATTTGAATCTTCTTTTCCACTCCTCACTATATCATTTTTATAAAAGATTTTCAATTCACCCATTTCAATGCAGCCATAGATCTACTCTCCCCTCGTATCTACCAGGTGTACGCATGGCGAGTGTGGGTCTGTTTCTGCAGTGCCTGATCTCAGTGGTCTGCTCCATCCTGATGGAGCGCTGGATGGTGTTGCTAGGCGCCCGGGCTGTTTACGTTAGCAGTGTGATCCTGCTAGCGTTAGCTACAGCTGTGATGAGCTTCTCAAAGAGTGTAGTGATGGTCACCGTCATGGCCGCAGCTACTGGATATACCTTCTGTGTGCTGCAGGTCCTGCCCTACACCCTGCTGTGTCTGTACCACTCTGACAAACGGGTAAGACATACACATATTACCACTCCAGCCAGCAGGGGCGCTGTGGGTAGGGCAGGGCAGATGGGTGAGAGGCCTGGGACAAGACCTGCAGAACCCCCACACACGGGAGCCAGGTGAATGGCTGGCGCCGACCAAAACGTCTGTCACGTTCTGACAGAGAAGTAATCACAGTAGATAAACCCATCTGTTTCTCTCTCTCAGGTCTTTTTCTCCAGCTCCAACTCCAGACCTTCTCACCAAGGAGAAAGTGATGACCACACCCACTCAAAGCCCCTCCTTCCCCCCGACCATGGCAAGACCCTGCTTCTCACCTCTGCCTCCCCCCATGTGTCTCTGCCCCTGGAGAGAGAGGGAGAGGCCGTACCCCTGCCTCAAAGAGGGATGTGTCTGGACATGGCTATCCTGGACAGTGCCTACCTGCTCTCCCAGGTAAGGACAGCTTCTAGTCTCTCTACAAGTTAGACCGGTTGACCTGTGCGTGCTTGTATGTGTTGCTAGGGACAAATATTTGTCTCAACAATTATGGCTAATAATGTACAGTGAGGGGGGAAAAAGTACTTGATCCCCTGCTGATTTTGTATGTTTGCCCACTGACAAAGAAATGATCAGTCTATAATTTTAATGGTAGGTTTATTTGAACAGTGAGACAGAATAACAACAAAAAAATCCAGAAAAACGCATGTCAAAAATGTTATAAATTGATTTCCATTTTAATGAGGGAAATAAGTATTTAACCCCCTCTCAATCAGAAAGATTTCTGGCTCCCAGGTGTCTTTTTTTATACAGGTAACAAGCTGAGATTAGTAGCACTCCCTTTAAGAGTGTGCTCCTAATCTCAGTTTGTTACCTGTATAAAAGACACCTGTCCACAGAAGCAATCAATCAGATTCCAAACTCTCCACCATGGCCAAGACCAAAGAGCTCTCCAAGGATGTCAGGGACAAGATTGTAGACCTACACAAGGCTGGAATGGGCTACAAGACCATCGCCAAGCAGCTTGGTGAGAAGGTGACAACAGTTGGTGCGATTATTCTCAAATGGAAGAAACAAAAGAACTGTCAATATCCCTCAGCCTGGGGCTCCATGCAAGATCTCACCTTGTGGAGTTGCAATGATCATGAGAACGGTGAGGAATCAGCCCAGAACTACACGGCAGGATCTTGTCAATGATCTCAAGGCAGCTGGGACCATAGTCACCAAGAAAACAATTGGTAACACACCATGCCATGAAGGACTGAAATCCTGCAGCGCCCGCAAGGTTCCCCTGCTCAAGAAAGCACATACATGCCCGTCTGAAGTTTGACAATGAACATCTGAATGACTCAGAGGACAACTGGGTTAAAGTGTTGTGGTCAGATGAGACCAAAATTTAACTCTTTGGCATCAACTCAACTCGCCGTGTTTGGAGGAAGAATGCTGCTTATGACCCCAAGAACACCATCCCCACCGTCAAACATGGAGCTGGAAACATTATGCTTTGGGGGTGTTTTTCTGCTAAGGGGACAGGACAACTTCACCGCATCAAAGGGATGATGGACGGGGCCATGTAACATCAAATCTTGGGTGACACCAACCTCTCAGCCAGGGCATTGAAAATGGGTTGTGGATGTGTATTCCAGCATGACAATGACCCAAAACACATGGCCAAGGCAACAAAGGAGTGGCTCAAGAAGCACATTAAGGTCCTGGAGTGGCCTAGCCAGTCTCCAGACCTTAATCCCATAGAAAATCTGGAGGGAGCTGAAGGTTCGAGTTGCCAAACGTCAGCCTGAAAATCCCTCCTGAGATGTGTGCAAACCTGGTGGCCAACTACAAGAAACGTCTGACCTCTCCGATTGCCAACAAGGGTTTTGCTACCAAGTACTAAGTCATGTTTTGCAGAGGGGTCAAATACTTATTTCCCTCATTAAAATGGAAATCAATTTTTGACATGCATTTTTCTGGATTTTTTTTTTTGTTATTCACTGTTCATATAAACCTACCATTTAAAATTATAGACCGATCATTTCTTTGTCAGTGGGCAAACGTACAAAATCAGCAGGGGATCAAATACTTTTTTCCCTCACTGTACTGTTCTATTGTGTTCTCTTCTCTCCCCTGCAGGTGCTGCCTGCTCTGTGTCTGGGCTCCATAGTGCAGCAATCCCACAGCGTCAGTGCCTATATGGCCTCCGCTTGCTTCCTCAGCCTCCTGTCCCTGCTCTGCTCCACCGGGGTTGTCTTCACACGCAGCGACCTCCACAGGGTCAAAGGGTGACACTCCAACGCTGAGGGGGCTAAAGGATTAATCCATTGTGGATTCTAGTTGGTATCTGTGTTCTACTGCAGATTTGTACTGGATTTTGGCAGTTTGTTATAGAATCCTGTAGCATGAGAAATATGCCGTATGACTCAAAGGGTTGGGGATTGCAGCTCTGACATCAGCACCTCTGAGACAGACAGGTGCTGTGTTGACACAGGTAGAGATTAACAACACAATTTAAGAGACAGATCATTCTTTCTGCACATACTTTTTTCTTCCAGCCACAGAATCGCATTGTGTGCGGTTACTTCTGGGCACATTTCATTTAGTTTTGTAGATGTATTTATCTGTTGGTTGTCTCATTCTTCTATGGCATTTCTTTATCTGGAATTGTAATGAACTTACAAACCTTAGTTTCTTATGTTGACATAAAGAACTAGGTAGTCATATGAACAGTGCCAATTGTGTTTTGGATAATACATCAAGAGGCTGTCACCTATCCCTTAACCCAACATGTAAATCTTCTGTTTTCGATATGCTATGATAATTACTTAGAGTGAAATGGTATGTATTGATAACATATGATTGTGTATGTATTGGAAATGAAGTGTGGCATTTTATTCCTCAGGGAACTCAGTGGAGGTAAATAAATGTGTCGTAGGCTGCTAGCTAAATGCATTATTTTTAAACCATGTACTTGAATGTCATACATTGTCATCAGGTGGGAAATGTACAGTTATTCCATGTTTTCCTGGCATGGTGTCCTCGGACATGTTTCGCCTAATGCAAAAATGTGGTCTTTTTTTTACATAATATATTGGTTTGTTTTTCACGGTTTTAACTGTTTGTAATTGTATCAAGGGAAAGGATTAGTTATTACACAGGGTAATAGCGCATTTGCTCCAGGGGTGCCGTACTACTATGGCTGACCCTGTAAAACAACACATTTCACTGCATGTATCCAGTGTTTAAAAATAATTGAAGGTTAAGTTATTACACAGGGTAATGGAAGGTTTAGTTACACACGTTAAGCGGTTATATGCAAGAATTCTTTCTCCTTTGTTTTATGAATTAAATTTTTTTAAACAAAACATTTTCCATATTTAATCTAAATGATATTACCTTAACAGTCCTTCGTGTTCAATACAAAAGTTGTATTGCTGCACTCTCTCCCAAACATCAGAATGGAGGTCTCTAGTTTCATGTTCATACATGTGCTCTCCACGGGGCTGAGTGACACCAACATTTGGTTAAGCATGAAGAAGGCTGTCCATTGTTAATACAAATTAAGCAATGCATAGGCTACAGTTGAACAAAAGGTCCATTGTACCATCCCTGCAGTTCAAAGCTCTACCATCTTGTTCAGTTCATGACTGACATAGTTTCTGAATGAGCCACGTTGTGTATATGACATCATTTTGAAAACACTGGATACATTTTACACGTTCACGTACTAGTCGGAACTAGTAAACTTGGAAATGTTCGACTTAACTGTTTTGAAGGAGACACGTGTATAACTACAAGCAGACCAGTTAGCAAGTCGGAAATGTCCGTTTCCTAGTTCCGATTAGCACTTGAATGCGGCGCTCTGGACAGTAGGCTACTTGGACAGGTACCGACATCAGTGACATTTCCCAAAATAATGGCAAACCGCGCCCATCGAGCGGAAACCAATAAATCCCTTGTTTTAGGGCGAGCCTCCGTACGCTTAGCCAATCAGAACGGCGGAATTGGATCCGTGCCTCCTCGTGTACAGCAATGCAGTCATGTGATGGCCACAGAAAGAATGCCAACATGGAACTGTGGCAAGGACGGGATCCCTTTCTGCAAAATAAGACGACGGTGAAAAACTTCGAGGACGGTGCATTTCGAAAGGTTTTAATATAGTTAATGATTATCGACGGTAAGTTCACCCTCACACTGGTGGTATTTGCTGTTTTCGGTTGACCCTACACTCCGAACTTGAGACTTGTGAATTCCTGTCTGGCTGTTGTAGTCAGGTCCCTTTTGCCATGCACCTCGCCTGCCCATACGCTGAATTTAAAAGCAGTTGAAGTTGTAAATAATACTGTTTGCTGATTTCGAAGATAGTTAATCGATTCTAGGCCTATTACAGTTTTCACTTTGGTGTAATACGCACTTATTACAGTCCTGCTCCATGTTGTTTTGCGCCCGATACATATATGCGCGTCATGTGGCCAATGTTCAGGGTTGCCAGGTCTAGCTTAAATGTTGAGCCAATAATTGCTCAAAACCCACCCACAAGGCCTGAACTAGGCCAACAAATGTTTTTCGCAGCAAGTAAGGAGTTGACACATTTATTCAATAGGTGTCTCCGTAATGACAATCTAAATACAGCTGGTAAAATTGCTTTACCTTGTTCTCTACATTTCTCCCTTTGTTATTGGTTTATCACACCAAATGATTAAATTGTAACTATAAATCGAAAAGCTCAAACAGTTTGCTTTTTGCCTTTTATTTAACGAAAAAAGTCAATTAATGTGTGGCTGCAGTCTGATGTCCTAGTCATCCATCCCGCTGGAGCAAGATGGAAAGGGAAACGGAGAGAAGCCATCCATCATGAGTCCAGTACATCAACAGAGTTTAATGTACTATTAATCAATCACTGCTTTTATAATTTGATAGTAATGGAGTTAATCGTTCCGCTCTTTGCCGCAGCGTGCCGCTCTCTCTCCTCTGACTTCAACTTTCTGACCAACATAAATAATTAGGCTACATGGAAATGTAGACTAGGTAGTATGCATATTGGTTACAGCCTCTCGTCCACACCGATACCAAAGCCACATTTTAAAGATACTTTTAATTACTTAAATATAGGCTAAACGCCAGTCATGTTTGACAATTATAATGTAGTATAATTTTCCTAGTTAATGTATTATAATTTACCTAGTTAAATAAAAGGTTAAATAAAATAAAAATAATTAAGCAATAAGGCACGGGGGGTGTGGAATAAGGCCAATATACCACAGCTAAGTGCTGTTCTTATGTACGACGCATCATGGAGTGCCTGGACACAGCCCTTAGCCGTGGTATATTGTCTATATACCACAACCCCCCCAGGTGCCTTAATGCTATTATTATAAACTGGTTACCAACGTAATTAAAGCAGTAAAAATAAAATGTCATACCCGTGGTATACGGTCTGATATACCACGGCTGTCAGCCAATAAACATTCAGGGCGGGAACCAGACAGTTTATAATTAACATTAACATCTAAAGGTTTGATTCTGTTGACATACTCCAAGCACGGTTCGTTCAGATGAAATGGTCACAACAGCGGGGGGGAAAGGCCAGTTCCTGTTGCGCACCTCACACATCACCCACTTTGAAATCTGAGTGGAGGCAGTCAGCATTTTGAAACTATTTAGCCATAACATTTAACATTTTATTAATGAGGCATGTCTTACCTTGTTTCAAGGTAGCTTAGCCAAAATCAGACCATATATTGAGGGAATTATTTTTTTAAACAATTCCTTATGCCATTGAAACCAAAATTTTCTATTTTTCTATTGATTTTCAAATCAACTTTTTTATTGTCCAGCAGGCAAAGACTCAAACTTAGACATATTAGCAACCGATGCTAGTTGTTGCATCTTTAGATCTCCCCTCTTTTCATTTCTGTCACATGAAACTGCTCGCATGTGTGGTGCCTTTTTAGAAGGTGTGTTCCTGCTAATTGCATTTTGGAACATTTGCGTGTAGGGTACTGCTGTGTGCACATTGCTGTACTAATGTGAAGAAATAGTTTATCAACATTTTAAGCTAAATGTTCTGATCTGTTCCATTAGCCTCATTGCCTTACTTTTTTTTTGTTGATGTACAGTAGTTGTATGATTTAGAATCTATCAGCCTAGAACTGTCTCAGTCTGTTTAAACCGTCCCATACATTTTTATTTATCGTCCCGGGACGACGGGGGGCCCTTAATTTCGAGCCCTGGCTACGTAGTTTACCCAGAGAGAAAGCACATAGTTCAATCCTCTTGCTGAAACTGTTGGATGATTATTTCTCAGTTTCTCTCCCTTGCAGTGTTGGTAGGACTGGGGGTGGTCAGGATACAGCGAACGAGGCAAAAAAGAATTATGAGGGAGAAGTATGTAGCTAGCTAGTACTAGTTTGTTGTTCTCACATCGCGTGTCATGACTGGCTTCTGCAGCGCTCTGTCAACACCAATGACTGTGCTCAACACACACACACTGTCATAAGCGTCGTAATGATCGGACCAAACTGCAGCGGGTATGTGAAACATCTTGATTTATTAAAGAAATGAACACTGAACAAAATAACGACGAAAAACAGTCCTGTAAGGTACTCTGACTATACATGGAACAACCACCCACAAAACACAAGACAAAAACCCCTACTTAAATATGGCCTCTAATCAGAGGCAACGAGATACAGCTGCCTCCAATTAGAGACCAATCCCAAACAATACCACATAGAAATAGAAATACATAACATAGAACTAACCCAAAAAACCCAACAACACAAAACAAATACACCCCTGCCACGTCCTGACCAACTACAATAACAAAATGACCCCTTTACTGGTCAGGACGTGACACACACACACACACCCCTCCGGCGCTCCCTCCCCACCACTCATTGGCAGTGTTCGAGAACATCAAAACGACTGCAGGTGACTGCCGACTGACTGATAACCTTGCATCATGAATAACAACTCATTATTATTTGTAGATCGGTCAGTCACAATTTACCCTTGATATTGTGGTTATGATCCCCTCGAACACGGCCACTGACTTACTCACTCAGCAACAGCCTGCATCACTCCCTGATAATCAGTAGTAGTAGGTCACAGTGAAATGTAATAAAAATAAATAAAAGAGAAATGCCATTTTCACCCACGATATGGTTTTCTAAGGAAAACCGCCGACATGGCAACCCTGCTACTGTTTACACTGGGCACATCATTATGCACAATGTACCCATTTAATTATCCCGAGTTTTGCTACATTGGTATGAACGACATAAAAAATTACTAATGTGTTCATTATTTTTCATTTGGTGATAGATTTGCTGTGTTTCAGTACATGCGTGATCCCATTTGGATTGGATGTTTGGCCTAGTCATTTGTAGATTGTCAGGTTTCAGTTATTATTACCAGGTTGCGAAATGGTAATAACTCAAGAGATCTTGCAAATGAAACGCATTCAATTGAATGATTTTGACTTTCTTACGAGAATTAATGCTTTCAACTACCCTTTCTATACATTCCCCATGATATTTATTTTGCCCTATAATTAGGTACTTAATTAAATCGGTGTTAAATATTATATTCTCATTCATGATTCAGCATTTACGTTTTTAACTGCGGTATCCCCAACGTTTTCTATGCAGGTGTAGTGAGAAGCGTGGTTCTCCTGTGTATCTGGACTGTATCTGGACTGTATCAATGGTGTCGTTAAGCAGCAGAGCGCTGGTCTCTGATAATGACCTCTATAGGGACAGTGTTAGCCTGGTCTCCCTGGGGCTTGTAGAGGGAGAGGGCAGCGAGGGGGGGAGCGAGGTGGGTAGCTTTACTTCCTGTTACAGCCCCGAGGCCGGGGACATGGGGGCTCGACTCAGCTTCAGCCCTGGAAAGGAGGAGGATGACGAAGAGGAAGGGGGCCTGCTCCGACTCTATCTGACCCCCACAGAGGGTCTGCCTGACTTCAGCCCCCGCCTGCCCTCACCCTTCTCTCCCACCATGGAGGACATCGAGGAGTTCCTCAGGGAGAAGATGGAGCTGGTGAGAGAGGGGGTTCTCTTCTCTAGTGAACCCATAGAGGAGCCAGCTCCCTCCCCTTCCAGCTCCATGGAACAACTCCTCTCCTTCTCAGGGGGACACAGTGAGCCAGGGACCAGCAATGCCCTGTCACCCCCCACCCCACAAACCCCCAACACCCCTCACACCCCAAGCCCATCCCCCCTCACCCCCTCAGTGCTCCTGGGAGCACCCCTGGTTTTACAGGTCCAGTCCTTGCCTCTGGCCCAGCCTCACCCCCAGACAGGCTCTCCTCCTGGTGCATCCAGTGGGCTGAGATTGGCCCACCTAGTTCTAGGACTCCACGGAGGGCAGAACGTTACCCTGCTGGCCTCACAGGTGCCCTCCACCTCAGCCACTCTTCTCAGCATAACCAGCACGGACGCTCCAGACCAGAAGTATGTGAAGATTGCCCCTCTACCGATCACTGTGAGGGTTGCCGGGGGGCTTGTTGGGGCAACAGTCGTTGGGGGTCACAGTGGAGGGGTTGTGGTCAAAGCTGTGCCCCCCCCTATGGGGAACAGACCCCCTCCTAAAGAGATGCTGAGGGTACACAAATGTTCTCACCCGGGCTGTGAGAAGATGTACACCAAGAGCAGCCATCTGAAGGCCCACTTCCGCAGACACACCGGAGAGAAGCCCTACACCTGCAGCTGGCCTGACTGTGTCTGGAGGTGGGTTAAATCCTAACAATGCTAGTCAACATGCAGAGAAAAAACAGCAACCTTGGGTTTGTTAAATGTAGTTTATTACCATGTAGGCTAGTCATTAACATGTGATAGGATAATAAAATGAAGGGAGAAGAGCCTGTAATGATGGTTTAAATGAAGTGGGTATGAGGATGATGGTTTAAATGAAGTGGGTATGAGGATGATGGTTTAAATGAAGTGGGTATGAGGATGATGGTTTAAATGAAGTGGGTATGAGGATGATGGTTTAAATGAAGTGGGTATGAGGATGATGGTTTAAATGAAGTGGGTATGAGGATGATGGTTTAAATGAAGTGGGTATGAGGATGATGGTTTAAATGAAGTGGGTATGAGGATGATGGTTTAAATGAAGTGGGTATGAGGATGATGGTTTAAATGAAGTGGGTATGAGGATGATGGTTTAAATGAAGTGGGTATGACGATGACAGTGACAAACAGATGCTCTATCACAGTTGTTATTTTTGTTGGAATATTGAAATACAGTATTTCACTGTAATTATTTTGTAAAGCTGAGCATAAAGAAAATATTGTTCTGTCTCTGCAGAGGTAGGGAGTAGAGCTGGTATGAAACGGTAACAATATAGAAGCTCAGCAAATATTAGATATTACAACACACTCACTGTTGCTAACAGTTACAGTTTCCCAATATGCAACTGCAGTGAGCTCTGTAAGGAAAGGATTGGGCTTAGGGTTATTGAGGTAGTTAGAAGATGTGAAAGGATATGCTTATAATGTTTGTACAGTGCCTTCAGAAGTATCACAACCCTTGACTTTTTTCCACGTTGTGTTGTATTACAGCACAAATTTAAAATGGATAAAATTGAGATTCCTTTTTTTTCTGGCCTACACATAATGCCCCATAATATCACAGTGGAATTATGTTTTTAGAATGTTTTGCAAATTATTTAAAAATGAAAAGCTGAAATGTCTTGAGTCAATAAGTATTCAACCCCTTTGTTATGGCAAGCCTAAATAAGCCTAACATGTGCATAATAAGTTGCATGGATTCACTCTGTGTGGAATAATAGTGTTTAATATGATTTCTGAATGACTACCTCATCTCTGTACCCCACACATACAATTATCTGTAAGGTCCCTCAGTCGCCCAGTGAATTTCAAACACAGATTCAATCACAAAGACCAGGGAGTTTTACCAATGCCTCGCAAAGAAGAGTACAGTGAATGTTCCTGAGTGGCCGAGTTACAGTTTTGACTTAAATCTACTTGAAAATCTAAGGCAAGAACTGAAAATAGTTATCTAGCAATGATCAACAACCAATTTGACAGCTTGAAGAATTTTGAAAAGAATAATGGGCAAATGTTACAATCCTGGTGTGGAAAGCTCGTAGAGACTTACCCAGAAAGATTCATAGCTGTAATCGCTGCCAAAGGTGCTTCTACAAATTAGTGACTCAAGGGTGTGAATACTTATGCAAATTAGATTTCTGTATTTCATCTTCAATAAATGTGCACAAATCTCTACTTTGTCATTATGGGGTATTGTGTGTAGATGTGTGAGAATAAAACATATTTAATCCATTTTGAATTCAGGCTCTAACACAACCAAATGTGGAATAAGTCAAGGGGTATGAATACTCTCTGAAGGCACTGTATATTGTAAATACTGTTTGACCCACCATTTAGTGTTCCTATTTCCCTCAGAGCTGGGTCTGAGCTCTAATTTGGGGGCAATCAAACAGTGGGAATAACAGGCCTCCTGACACACTTAGCTGGAACCAACTGAGCTAAGTGTTTAGCATAGAAACAATTAGAATTCAGAGAAATTATTAAAGCACCTCTGTCTCTGTAGGTTCTCTCGTTCTGATGAGCTGTCTCGTCACCGGCGCTCCCACTCTGGGGTCAAGCCCTACGAGTGCTCTCTGTGTGAGAAGAAGTTTGCCCGCAGTGACCACCTCTCCAAACACACTAAGGTGCACCGCAGCCCCCGGCCTGGCAGAATCGTCAGAACTACCATCTGACCCAGCCAGCATCTCGACACAGCAAACCCAGCTCAGCCCAATCGTGACCCTGATGCCACCCTTAACCCCGTTGCAGCACTTGACCTGGACGGCAGAATTATTAGTACCTGCCTCTAGAATTCAGAGCAGCTTGGTCCCACACCTATACCCTGGCTGTTCCTGCCCAACCCAGCCCAGTCCAACCTCAACCCGACCACAGGCTGACAGACTAATCAGACTCATCCACCCAGCCCTTCTCCGGGAAGGCCCCGTTAGGGAGTCTGAGTCCTCATCAGGACACTGGTGCTACAGGAGCAGACCTGGGCCAGAACAGAGTAGGGTTCTGAATCTGATTCAGACCCTGCTGGCCTCTGCCCTCTTTACCCCCTCCTCTCCTCCCTACTGCAGCAAAGCAGATGAGGGCTTGTCCTGGTGCTAGACAGTGAACTAACAGGTAACGGCCATCTCAGGGATGTGATTGTTCAGCTTAAAGCGGATTTCAGGCCTTTAGGTTAAATCACATCCCCCTGCCACACACACACCTTGTTACCCTTAGCAGATGACAAGTGTGACAGGCAGCTGCGCAAGGTCTAACTCTCAGAAGATAATGTTGTATATGTCATTAGATGTGTTTAAAAGACTACACTGTCACACATTCTATTCTACATATTATATTGCTCTGTGAATCTGCTTCAGGAGTTAGATCCTCAAGACAGTCTTATGACCCAGCTCATTCTAGCCCATAATCTGTGCTATTAGCCCAGTTGAAATGTGAAAGTACTGTGTTGATATGTGAGCTGCCAGATTCTCTCAGAGAACAGGTTCGAGTCTATATCTCTTACATATTCCCTCCTGCTCCCTATAGTGCCAAACCTCTGGCCCAATCACATCCCTCCTTGACCCTAACGGCCAATCCAGTACTGTTATCACCACTTCCCTGACCTCGTGCCTCTTCCCACTCCCTAAAAGACCTCAGGGCTGCAGACTAGTGGCTGCTGGTTTTCACCGTGGTGCTTTACTGGTCCATTATGTAATAACTGGTTAGTTAAGAGTCCAATCACACCCACCTGGTTTCCCAGGTTTGCATCAGATGCTGATTGAAGGCAAGTAACTGAGTGAAAACCAGCAGACACCGCGGCCCACCTGGTCCATGCTCTTGAACCTATAAGCTCTTTTACTTTCTTTATATGTCTTTGAAATCAATGTTAATCTGACAAAAGAGACTCGGCGAAAGCTACTTATGTGTATACTGTATGTTTTATACATTGGCTTTTCAATGCAAAGCAATCCAATATGAAGAACTGCTTAGTCATTTACAGTAGTAAAGGTTAGTTGGTTAGGCCAGCAAGCAAAGCTAGTCATTTATAGTGTACAGTACTGTACCTGAAAAGGGCAGCTGATCGTTGTCCAATCTGTATCTGTGAAATATAACATTTACATGTACAGAACATATAGAAGCTCCTATCCAGAGAAACCCGTAGTCAGTGCATTAAGCTATCCAGTGGTGTCTGTGCTTGGTGAAACTGTGGAATGTTATTGAGGGGTCATCAGATCAGCCAGACGGGAGTTAATTATGAGACCTACTCTTCCATTAATGAGTTAACCCATCACACCCCATCAAGATGAGCCCTCTGTTCTCAAGTGCACTTATGTTAGCAGGTCTAGCAGGAGAGGGTTAAGCATGGAGAAAAGTTATAGGTAGCCCAACGGCTAAGGAATTGGACCTGTTGCTGAAAGGTTTCTGGTTCAAATCCTGGGGCGGAAGGGCTGCTGGATTCACATCCTAAAGATGTTCTTCTACTGTTGGGCCCTTAAGCAAGGCCCTTAACCCCACAGCATGCTCTCCATCCAGGGGTCCTGCACTCAGCTTGACCCTGTGCATGTCTCAACTGTGTGTGATGTGTGCTGTAAGACATGGACAATAAAGTTGTTTTCTAAATTCTATGCCAAGGACTGGAGGGCTCTGCTACGAGTATCTAAGCTGTATCTCTGGATTTGAGTGTAAAAGGTGCTTTTTCAACAGGCTACTGCACTTAGGAAACCATATAAAGAAAACAACGGACTTTTCAGGGTAGCAGTTTTGGCCCATATTCCTTGAGAGAAACCAGTGGGTACATGCGCTTTAAACCCACTTATATTGTACTCAAATTTGCCATCCATCACAGTGATTCAGAACTTATGATGAGCCAAACTTTTTTTTAAACACATTTTCTGGTGTGTTAAATTTGGATGGGTAAACTCAGAATGGACCACCATATCATCAGTATCACTGGCAATCATCATCATTAAATGGTATCTTGCCATTACAGAAACTGTTTGTTGTTTTTTAAGATTGTTTGTGTATTTCTTTCTTTGTACATGACTCGTTTGATTAGATGACGACCACATCAACCCACCTAGACAGATGTCTGACCCAGCTGTGTGTCCATGGCTGGTCTGGTCCCCCTGATTCAGTTCTATTGTAAATATTCCCCTTTCTGCCTTACTTTCAACCATAGGTCGATCTCTCCCAGTAACTCTATCTAACTACTGTAATAATTCAGTTCTGCTTAATTACACGTAAAAAAAACAAATATGAAAAAAAATTGAATACCAGAAATGCTATTTTCCTATGTATGACAATAAAGGATAAGAAAATGTAAACACGATCCTCGTCATTATTTGAGTCATGGCTTTTTTTTGTGTGTGTATTTCAAGAAACAAAATGATCCATGCTTTCATTGGGAAGTCATTAAGTCCATCTATTCTTTCATTGGAGTGACATTCAAAGATTGTAAAACTATTGCTTTGTCTCTGCACCAAATAACGGTGTTGATTGTGGCACAGTGGGAGGCTGTTCCTACAAGTTTCTGCCTCGGAAGAGAATGCCATAGGCTTCAGTACTCTGAACCCTGGCATATTTCTAACATTGATTCTGCTGTTACAGAGTGAAGAAATGTGGGTTTACAATGCTGGAGAGAGAGAGAGAGAAATTCTCCCAGTGTGCTTCAGAAGCCAACCTGCCTGTAAGACTGGAATGTCTGGCACTGTGTGGAGCTGAGTCGCTCTGGGACTGAAGGTGTGTCTGGAAGAAGGTTGGGCTGCATTTCTTTAAAAAAAATAGCATCTCCTCCCCTCTGCCCTTGTTCACTTGACTCTCCCGTTCACAAACCTGAGACGACTGGGTAGGTGTAAGCCTCCATCACTCACCCTAGTTCCCGGTGTGTTGTTCTCACCTATCCAGATCTGTGAAAGGAAGTGAACGAGAGCAGAGGGAAGGAGAAATCTTTTTGGAATGAAGTGCAGTCTTGAGATCGCTAGAAGAACTGTGAGGCTGCAAATAAGCTCCATCCATACTGCCCAGGCCCAGGGGTTACTGTCGTTCTAGAATAAACATACATCATTCTTGGCCCTATAGCTGTGGATGCATTCCAATGAGAGCCACATGTGACCACGCTTCACAGGTTAGTGGTTGAGGTTTAGATTGGGGAGGGAGGGTATCCCAACTGATCCTAGATCTGTGCCGAGGGGCTACTTCTACTATGTGCAGGTACTAGGCCCATCTCAGTAAAAAATACATTACAGTCCATCTCCTTAAACCCTCACAGAATTTGAAAAGGTGAATAATTTGTCCACAATTTTTATATACTCCAACAGTGATTAAATGGTTTGACAAATCTTTAACATTAGTTTACTGTGTTTTCTGTCCAGCGCTTGAACCAGTGTGATGTTAGTAGCATACATTTTCTCTTTAATTGAAAACCTCAGTGTACTTTGCAGACCCACATTAAAACATACACTAGTCTACTATGGTATAAATACTGTAGTATTACTATATTTATACTGTATACTATAGTATTCACTGTAGTGTTTTTGCGGACATGACTGTAGATTACTATAGTGTTCATCAGGGGTTGTAATTATTTTCCTATCGTTTCATTATGAACAGAATATATATTTTTTTTGTTCCGTTCCATTGTTCCACCAGCAAAATAAAATTCTGAACTGGTGGAAACCAAAATAAACGACAGGTTTATATAGATTGTTTCTGTACCTATTTAAACCTCTGAAATAGATATATATATATTTTTTTACATTTAGCTCAACGTTAAATTACTTCACCAATCAGTGTGGATAGAGCAGCTTGCTATGCAGCGGGTAAGCGATATAATCTGTATAGTAAAGTCGTTAAGAGTAAATTGCATTTTGCGGTAACAGCATGGTTTAATCAAAATGAAAGACAAACACACACTGTGCTGCCAGTCACAGTGTAGGGTGTGCAATGTAACTGACATTTTGTGGGTGAGGAGAGAGCAAGAGTTGATGGAGGAAGCTTGCCTTGAAGCGCTGGGCATCTTGTCATGACATGAATTATCTGAATTAGGCTCACAGAATTATACCTACGGAGGAGTGGCTTCTATGGAGGAACTTTGAATATCTTTGAACATCCAAGTTGGTTTAACATTGGACCAGAGAAAACGTTAGTTAGTTAGCTGGCTAGCTAGCTAACAAGCTTGTGTGTGCAAAGCAGCAGTAGAATTAAAAACATGTCTTACCTTTTTGTAGTTAATAAATCCAATGTGAAACGTGATAACTATAGTATCTTTAACTAGCATTGAAAAAGTTAATCCATTATTTTAAACATTTATCCCTAATTTCTGAATCATGCTTGTAAAGTTGTCAGTAGAAAATAGTAACCTATGCTTCAGAGGAGTGGGGCAGGTAGCCTACACACAAGCACACCCACTGGCAAAGATTTCCAGCTAGCAGGCAGATGCTGGTTTCTGAGCGACAGAGTCAGGGCTTTGCATAGGAGCTTTGTTAGGATTTTTGTGGCAATGGAAAAAAATCCCCGGAAAGTAAAATAACGTTATTAACCGGTTCCCATGCTTTTAAAATAACGGTTCTGTTCCGGAACAGTATAGATAACTTTTGCTTTCGGTTCGGGTTCTATTCCTCAAATAATTGTGTTATTTTATGGTTTTAGGTTCTGTTCCCTGAACCGGTTCCAACCCTTGGTATTCACGGTAGTGTTTTTGTAGACATGACTATAGTATTCTGTAGTATTTACTGTTGAGTTTTTGCGAACATGACTAGTATACTAAAACATTAACAGTGTAGTCTGGTAGTAGGTCCATTTTAGCTAACCCTAGTTGGCAGGTGTTACTACAGTCATATCTGCAAAAACACTACAGTAAATACTACAGTCCTGTCTGCAAAAACACTACAGTGAATACTATACAATGAGTGTACAAAACATTAAAAACACCTCCTAATATTGCCCCAAGGACAGCCTCAATTCGTCAGGGCATGGACTCTAGAAGGTGTCAAGCGTTTCACAGGGATGTTTGCCCATGTTGACTCCAATGATTCCCATAGGGGACCAGTATGAACAAATATGAAAATGTATCGCTAATGTAAGATGCTCTGGATAAGAGCATCTGCAAAATAAAAGTGCAACCATTATGAACATGTGTCATTAGCCCCCTTGGGGCTAACTCCTCCTTGTAATTCATATTAAGACCACAAACTGTCACCAAATTATTTCCCTTGGCTGCTCTTGCTCAACAAAAAATGTCCTCTGTGTCATCACAACTTTTGGAGATATTTCAACCAAATGATTTTGTGGTAAGTTCATCTAATTTTTTGAAATGTTGAAAAAGTTGTAGATATATTCCAATTATTTATTTTTTACATACAAGAAGGAAAGCCTTAAGATAAATAATCCACCTGTTTAGCCATAAAAATGAAGATATTTTTTTTGTAAAGTAGTAATATGTTGGATGAGTGTGTTGGGGCAACTCACCCCCACCTTACTAGGGGGTAACTGGCCCCTGGGGGCTAATTACCCCTTTATGGTTATGAATGTGTTTCTACCAGTCATTTAGACAATGACTAGCCCAATTAGGGCTAGTTTATGCTAACTTGCTAGCTAACAACTTCACTAGCAGTAAATGCTAGCCAGCTGGACATGATTTAGAAAGGTCCTGTCTATATAAGGTCCCACAGTTGACAATGCATGTCAGAGCAAAAACCAAGCCATGAGGTTGAAGAAATTGTCTGTAGAGCTCCGAACACAGTGGCCTCCATCATTCTTAAATGGAAGAAGTTTGGGGGGGGGGGGGCTTTGGTCAGGGAGGTGACCAAGAACCCGATGGCCACTCTGACTGAGCTCCAGAGTTTCTCTGTGGAGATGGGAGAACATTCCAGAAGGAGAACCATCTCTGCAGCAATCAGGCCTTTATGGTAGAGTGGCCAGACGGAAGCCACATCTCAGTAAAAGGCACATGACAGTCCACTTGGAGTTTGCCAAAAGGCACCTAATGGACTCTCAGACCATGAGAAACAAGAGTCTCTTGTCTGATGAAACCAAGATTGAACTCTTTGGCTTGAATGCCAAGCATCACATCTGAAAGAAACCAGTCACTGCTCATCACCTGGCCAATACCATCCCTACGGTGAAGCATTGGGGTGGCAGCATCATGCTGTGGGGATGTTTTTCAGCAGCAGGGACTGGGAGACTAGTCAGGATCGAGAGAAAGATGAACGGACCAAAGTACAGAGAGATCCTTGATGAAAACCTGCAAGACAATGTAGCAGTGGTATAAAGTACTTGAGTAAAAATATTTGAAAGTACTACTGTCATTGGCGTCGTAAGGATTGGACCAAGGCGCAGCGGGTATAGTGCTCATCCTCTTAATTTATTTAAAGATAACACTTAAACAAAAATAAACTTTTACTTTTACTTCACTACATTCCTAAACAAAATTATGTACTTTTACTCCATACAGTATCAGGGAAAATTTACTCCATACATTTTCCCTGATACGCAAAAGTACTCTTTACATTTTGAATGCTTAGCAGGACAGGAAAATTGTCTAATTCACACACTTATCAAGAGAACATATGTTGCATGGACTCTGTGTGAAATAATAGGGGTTGACAGGATTTTTTTATGACTAACACTTCCTCTGTGTCAGGTCCCTCAGTTAAGTATTGAATTTCAAGCACATATTAAATTACAAAGACCAGGGAGCCTTTTGAAAGCTTCAAAAGAGGCCAGTGATTAGTAGATCTGTAACAATATTAAATCAGACATTGAAAATCTCTTTAAGCATGGTCAAGTTAATAATTATGCTGTGGGGCCTCCCGAGTGGCGCAGCCGTCTAATGCACTGCATCGCAGTGCTAGAGGCGTCAGTACAGACCTGGGTTTGATCCCAGACTGTATCACAACCATCCGTGATCGGGAGTCCCGTAGGGCAGTGCACAATTGGCCCAGCGTCGTCCGGGTTAGTGGAGGGTTTGGCCGGGGAGTCTTTACTTGGCTCATCGGGCTCTAGCGACTTCTTGTGATTAGCTTACAATTGGCTCTTTCATCCCCCCTCCTCTCCCCTGTAACTATTCCCCAGGTTGTTGCTGTAAATGAGAATGTGTTCTCAGTCAACTTACCTGGTAAAATAACGGTTAAATTAAAAAAGTAATTGTGGCAGGCCAAAGTCAGGCTGTGGTCAGTTGAATGGTGTTTCCTTTGACACATTGGTGCAGGCGGGTGTTAAGAAGTGCGGTTTGGCGGGTCATGTTTCGGTGAAGTGGAAACATCTAGGAGCAACAACAGCCCAGCCGCAAAGTGGTAGGCCACACAAGCTCACAGAAAGGGACCGCAGAGTGCAGAAGTGCGTAGCGTGTAAAAATTGTCTGTCCTTGGTTGCAACACTCACTACCGAGTTCCAAACTGTCTCTGGAAGCAATGTCAGCACAAGAACTGTTTGTTGGGAGCTTCTTGAAATGGGTTTCCATGACCTAGCAGCCGCACACAAGCCTAAGATCACCATGCGCAATGCCAAGCGTTTGGCTGGAGTGGTGTAAAGCTCGCTGCCATTGGACTCAGTGGAAACGAGTTCCCTGGAGTGATGAGTCACACTTTGCCATCTGGCAGTCCGACAAACGAATCTGGGTTTGGCGGATGCCAGGAGAACGCTACCTGTCCAAATGCATAGTGCCAACTGTAAAGTTTGGTGGAGGAGGAATAATGGTTTGGGGCTGTTTTTCATGATTCAGGCCCCTTCGTTCCAGTGAAGAGAAATCTTAACACTACAGCATAAAATTACATTCTAGACGATTCTGTCCTTCCAACTTTGTGGCAACAGTTTGGGGAAGGCCCTTTCCTGTTTCAGCATGACAATGACCCTGTGCACAAAGGGAGGTCCATACAGCGATGGTTTGTCGAGATCGGTGTGGAAGAACTTGACTGGAGGCAGTTATAGCAGCAATGGGCAGACCAACTCCAAATTTGTGTACATGATTTTTGAATGAGAAGCAGGTGTCCACATACACTACATAACCAAAAGTATGTTATTTTCAGAGGTAGACTGGCTCTGGCAGCAAAAACAGCCAAATTTTTTATTTTTTTATTTCACCTTTATTTAACCAGGTAGGCAAGTTGAGAACAAGTTCTCATTTACAATTGCGACCTGGCCAAGATAAAGCAAAGCAGTTCGACACATACAACAACACAGAGTTACACATGGAGTAAAACAAACATACAGTCAATAATACAGTAGAAAAATAAGTCTATATTGTTACGGCTTGGTAATCGTGGAGGAGGAATGAGGCGCAGGAAGCAGCGAACACAGGGTAGTGGTGTTTTTAATATACACTCACACAAAAAACAAATGTTCCCACACACAGGGGAGAAAATACATACGGCGTCAAACAACGTCGACACGAACATAAGCCGTCTGTCAAAGAAACAATCATTAATCCCGCACGAACAGGAGCGGGCCAGCTAAACTAAATAGCCCCTCTAATGGCTAATTGACCACAGGTGTCACAAAATAAAAAAAGGGAAAAGCAAAAGGGAATCGGTGGCAGCTAATAGGCCGGTGACGACGACCGCCGAGCGCCACCCGAGCAGGAGGGGGCGCCACTGTCGGTAGGAATCGTGACAGTACCCCCCTCCTGACGCGCGGCTCCCGCAGCGCGCCGACACCGGCCTCGAGGTCGACCCGGAGGGCGAGGCGCAGGGCGATCCGGACGGAGGTGGTGGAACTCCCTCAACATAGATGGGTCCAGGACGTCCGCCGCCGGCACCCAGCACCTCTCCTCCGGGCCGTACCCCTCCCAGTCAACGAGGCACTGTAGGCCCCTCGCCCGGCGTCTCGAGTCCAGTATGGCCCGTATGCTGTACGCCGGGGACCCCCCGATGTCCAGAGGGGGCGGAGGGACCTCCGGCACCTCATCTTCGTGAAGGGGACCAGCTACCACCGGCCTGAGGAGAGACACATGAAACGAGGGGTTAATACGGTAATAGGAAGGGAGTTGCAACCGATAACACACCTCGTTTATCCTCCTCAGGACTTTGAAGGGCCCCACACACTGCGGCCCCAGCTTCCGGCAGGGCACGCGGAGGGGCAGGTTCCGGGTCGAGAGCCAGACCCTGTCTCCCGGTGCGAACACGGGCGCCTCACTGCGGTGGCGGTCAGCACTCCTCTTCTGCTGCGCACTAGCCTCCTTTAGTGAGTCCTGGACGGCTCTCCAGGTCTCCTTGGAGTGCTGGACCCAGTCCTCCACCGCAGGAGCCTCGGTCTGACTCCGGTGCCATGGTGCCAGGACCGGCTGGTAACCTAACACACACTGAAAGGGTGATATGTTAGTAGAGGAGTGGCGAAGTGAGTTCTGGGCTAACTCAGCCCAGGGAATATACCTCGCCCACTCCCCTGGCCGGTCCTGGCAATACGACCTCAGGAACCTGCCCACCTCCTGGTTCACCCTCTCCGCCTGCCCATTGCTCTCGGGGTGATAACCGGAGGTCAAACTGACCGAGACCCCCAGCCGCTCCATAAACGCTTTCCAGACCCTGGATGTGAACTGGGAACCTCGATCAGAGACAATGTCCTCCGGCACCCCGTAGTGCCGGAAGACGTGGGTAAATAGGGCCTCCGCAGTCTGCAGGGCCGTAGGGAGACCGGGCAATGGGAGGAGACGGCAGGACTTAGAGAACCAATCCACAACCACCAGAATCGCCGTATTCCCCTGAGAGGGGGGAAGATCTGTCAGGAAGTCGATGGACAGGTGCGACCATGGTTGTTGTGGAACGGGGAGGGGCTGTAACTTCCCTCTTGGTAGATGCCTAGGAGCCTTACTCTGGGCACACACCGAACAGGAAGAGACATAGGACCTCACGTCCTTAGCTAAGGTGGGCCACCAGTACTTCCCCCTTAGACTCCGCACTGTCCTCGCCTCACCAGGATGACCCGCAGTGGGTAGCGTGTGCGCCCACCGAATCAAACGATCACGAACACCGAGCGGCACATACATGCGCCCCAAGGGCACCTGCACAGGCGCAGGTTCTAACACCAATGCCCGCTCGATGTCCGCGTCCACCTCCCATACCACAGGTGCCACCAGCCTAGACGCTGGAATGATGGGAGTTGGATCGATGGGCCGGTCCTCCGTGTCATAGAGACGGGACAGCGCGTCGGCCTTAGTATTCAGGGAACCCGGTCTATAGGAGATGGTAAACCTAAACCGGGCGAAGAACATGGCCCACCTCGCCTGACGTGGATTCAGTCTCCTCGCTGCCCGGATGTACTCCAGGTTTCGGTGGTCGGTCCAGATGAGAAAGGGGTGTTTAGCCCCCTCAAGCCAGTGCCGCCACACCCTCAGAGC
Organism: Salmo trutta; assembly: GCF_901001165.1. Taxonomy (NCBI): domain Eukaryota; kingdom Metazoa; phylum Chordata; class Actinopteri; order Salmoniformes; family Salmonidae; genus Salmo; species Salmo trutta. The sequence goes on along the minus strand of NC_042970.1, from coordinate 30,025,504 downwards.
TTTGACCACTGCTAGCAACTCCCTGTCCCCCACATCGTAGTTACGCTCCGCCGAACTGAGCTTCTTCGAAAAGAAAGCGCAGGGGCGGAGTTTCAATGGCACACCCGAGCGCTGTGATAGCACGGCACCCACCCCAGCCTCGGACGCGTCCACCTCCACTACGAACGCTAAAGACGGGTCCGGGTGCGCCAACACGGGTGCGTCGGTGAACAGCGTCTTCAACTTCTTGAAGGCTCCGTCCGCCTCCGTCGACCATCGCAAACGCACCGGCCCCCCCTTCAGCAGTGAGGTAATGGGAGCCGCTACCTGGCCAAAACCCCGGATAAACCTCCGGTAGTAATTGGCAAAGCCTAAAAACCGCTGCACCTCCTTCACCGTGGTTGGAGTCGGCCAATTACGCACGGCCTTAACGCGGTCACACTCCATCACCACCCCCGTGGTGGAAATGCGATAACCCAAAGGAGACGGCTCGTTTGGAAAACTCACACTTCTCAGCCTTAACGTATAGGTCATGCTCCAGTAGTCTACCAAGCACCTTGCGCACCAGGGACACATGCGCGGAGCGGGTGGCGGAATATATCAGAATGTCATCGATATAGACTATCACGCCCTGCCCGTGCAGGTCCCTGAGAATCTCGTCAACAAAGGATTGAAAGACGGCTGGAGCATTTTTCAACCCATACGGCATGACGAGGTACTCATAATGGCCTGATGTGGTACTAAAGGCGGTTTTCCACTCGTCTCCCTTCTTGATACGCACCAGATTATACGCGCTCCTGAGATCCAGTTTTGTGAAGAACTGTGCTCCGTGAAATGATTCCACCGCCGTAGCGATGAGAGGTAGTGGGTAACTAAACCCCACCGTAATAGCGTTTAGACCTCGGTAATCAATGCACGGACGCAGACCTCCCTCCTTTTTCTTCACAAAAAAGAAACTCGAGGAAGCGGGTGAGATGGAGGGCCGAATGTACCCCTGTCCCAGGGATTCCGTGACATATGTCTCCATAGCCGCAGTCTCCTCCTGTGACAAGGGGTACACGTGACTCCTGGGAAGAGCAGCGTCAACCTGGAGATCTATCGCACAATCCCCCTGTCGATGAGGTGGTAATTTAGTCGCCCTCTTTTTACAAAAAGCGATCGCCAAATCGGCGTATTCAGGGGGAATGCGCACGGTGGACACCTGGTCTGGACTCTCCACCGACGTGGCACCTATGGAAACTCCTAGACACCTACCTGAACACTCCTCTGACCACCCCTGGAGAACCCCCTGTTTCCACGAAATACGGGGATTGTGACCAGCCAGCCAGGGGACCCCCAGCACCACCGGAAACGCAGGCGAATCAATAAGGAAAAAACTAATGCGTTCCTTATGATTCCCCTGCGTTACCATGTCCAGTGGCACCGTAGACTCCCTGACTAACCCTGACCCTAATGGCCGGCTATCTAGGGAGTGCACAGGGAAAGGGGAATCTATCGGCACCCGCGGAATGCCCAGCTTAATGGCAAGTCCACGGTCCATAAAATTCCCAGCTGCGCCTGAATCGACTAGCGCCCTATGCTGGGAAGAGGGAAAAAATTTAGTAAACAAAACAGGTAAAAACACGTGACCAACAGGGGGTTCTGGGTGAATCTGGTGCTGACTCACCTGAGGTGACCGAGAAGTGTTCTGCCTGCCATCTCGACTCCCAGACTGGCTCCTCCAGCACCGGTCGGCCGTGTGTCCTCTCCGACCACAGCTGGTGCAGGAGGAGCCACCTCCTCCGGTGCCCCTTTGCACGGCCCCCCCTACCTCCATAGGGGTAGGGGCGGGGGTGCACGGGGGTGGAACAGGCAGGACCCTCTCCGAACGCCCGCGGGCAGCCAGCAAATTGTCCAGTCGTATGGACATATCTATGAGCTCGTCCAGGGACAGAGCTGTGTCCCGACAGGCCAGCTCCCTGCGGACGTCCGCCCGGAGACTGCAGCGGTAGTGGTCTATGAGGGCCCTGTCGTTCCACCCCTCCCCAGCAGCCAAGGTCCTGAACTCCAGCGCGAAGTCCTGGGCACTCCTCGTCTCCTGCCTGAGGTGGAACAGCCGTTCACCCGCCGCTCTTCCTTCCGGAGGGTGGTCGAACACGGCCCGAAAGCGGCGGTTGAACTCTGGGTAGTGGTCCCTCGCCGAGTCTGGACCGTTCCAGACCGCATTAGCCCACTTCAGAGCTCGGCCCGTCAGGCAGGAAACGAGGGCACTCACGCTCTCCTCCCCCGTCGGAGCAGGTCTGACGGTGGCCAGGTACAGCTCAAGCTGGAGCAAAAATCCCTGGCACCCAGCCGCCGCCCCATCGTACTCCCTCGGGAGCGCCAAACGAAGCGCGCCAGAGCCAGGCGTCATGGGGGGCGAAGATGGCTGTATCGGGGGAGGTGGAGGTGGAGAGATGATACCACTTCTCTCCCATCGGTCCATCCTCTCCATCATCTGGTCCATTGCCGATCCGATGCGATGGAGGACTGTCGTGTGGTGGAGTACGCGTTCCTCCATCGAGGGCAGAGGAGTTGCCGCTGCTCCCGCTGATTCCATGCCTTTTATCTTGGGTGCGGGATTCTGTTACGGCTTGGTAATCGTGGAGGAGGAATGAGGCGCAGGAAGCAGCGAACACAGGGTAGTGGTGTTTTTAATATACACTCACACAAAAAACAAATGTTCCCACACACAGGGGAGAAAATACATACGGCGTCAAACAACGTCGACACGAACATAAGCCATCTGTCAAAGAAACAATCATTAATCCCGCACGAACAGGAGCGGGCCAGCTAAACTAAATAGCCCCTCTAATGGCTAATTGACCACAGGTGTCACAAAATAAAAAAAGGGAAAAGCAAAAGGGAATCGGTGGCAGCTAATAGGCCGGTGACGACGACCGCCGAGCGCCACCCGAGCAGGAGGGGGCGCCACCGTCGGTGGGAATCGTGACATATATACAATGTGAGCAAATGAGGTGAGATAAGGGAGGTAAAGGCAAAAAAGGCCATGGTGGCAAAGTAAATACAATATAGCAAGTAAAACACTGGAATTGTAGATTTGTAGTGGAAGAAAGTGCAATGTAGAAATAGAAATAATGGGGTGCAAAGGAGCAAAATAAATAAATATATAAATACAGTAGGGGAAGAGGTAGTTGTATGGGCTAAATTATAGACGGGCTATGTACAGGTGCAGTGATCTGTGAGCTGCTCTGACAGCTGGTGCTTAAAGCTAGTGAGGGAGATAAATGTTTCCAGTTTCAGAGATTTTTGTAGTTCGTTCCAGTCATTGGCAGCAGAGAACTGGAAGGAGAGACGGCCAAAGGAGGAATTGGCTTTGGGGGTGACCAGAGAGATATACCTGCTGAAGCGTGTAATACAGGTCGGTGCTGCTATGGTGACCAGTGAGCTGAGATAAGGGGGGACTTTACCTAGCAGGGTCTTGTACATGACCTGGAGCCAGTGGGTTTGGCGATGAGTATGAAGCGAGGGCCAGCCAACGACAGCGTACAGGTCGCAGTGGTGGGTAGTATCAGGGGCGGAAATCCCGGGGGGGACGGGGGGGACACGACCCCCCCATCCTGGGAAAAATATGATTTGTCCCCCCCAATATATCACTGAAACATAACTATGTAATTTAAATAATATTAATAATACGCAATGAAAGCAATTGTGCTGATTATAGACACTTAATAGCGCGTTTTTAAGTTTCAAAAGATTGCGACCCCCCCGCCCTTTGCCTCACAATGGTTTGATCCACTGCCAGTTCCTTAGCTTGCTACGTAATTGCCGTGAGGTTCATCCAGTCAATCGCGCACACACACACTAGCTGAATATGCAGAGCTAGCGCGCAAATATTAACTATTAAGCTAGCTAGTACCTATTCCATTTATGTGGCGTCGTCAAAGATGGAATTAGCATGCAGATGATGTAAGTTAGTGCTTCAAAGTCCCTGTGATAAGGTTAGCGATAAACTGAAATCCAAACTGAACAGAACTACACTCTCTTCTACCATTGTCTTAAATATATTTAATGGTCTCGTTGCAAAAGCTAAATTGTCGCAAGTGAACTTTTATTTATTTATTTTATTTCACCTTTATTTAACCCGGGTAGCAAAGATTATAGCAAACACCATTGAAACTGAATTGGTGCTCACTAGCTTTGCAAATTCAGCTATTGTTTGAAGCCAGCCAATATGAAACAAACTATTAAAATTACAAAAGGTTGCAGCATATGTTGTGTAAATGGTGAACTCATACAGCTGTCAACTCTTGTCATTTTAATCCGTTTCACATTTGCTAGCTACCTTTTAGATCGAAGCCCAAATAGAATGATTGAAGATGATAGAAGCCCATCTCCTACTGTAAATAACCTACACACTGTGTGTGTAACCAGCCAGCCAGCCAGCCAGCCAGCCAGCCAGGTAGAAAAATGGCAGAAAAATAAAAGACGGACATCAGAGTAATTTTCAGTACACCAAAACACATAGTAAGAACCCTAGTAGCCTAATATCTCAAAGACTAGTTGATAAAATGTTCATAAGAAAGAAATTAAATTCTAATGTAAATGTTTCACAATGATGTCATTAGGCAGAGCAGGCAACAGATGGCACACAGACAGCAGAGTTGGGGACAGATATGCAGGGACAGACTGGCAGAGACAGGGAGTCTCAGGTAAGTTTGTTGAGTCTTTGTTTGGCAACATTATGAAAGGTTCTCAATTTTTTTTACTTGTAAAATAGGAACATAATTGGAAAATGCCATGGATACCCCCACTCTCAACTTAAACTGGTGACTGAACTAAGATTTGTTAAAGGCAATGGTATTGCTGTTGTGAGTAGTTGTGTAGGTACCCGGTAGTTAGGAGTACGGCAAACACCTTATTTCTTTGGTTCCTCAATATACATTTACCATATTACAATGTAGGCTATGTGTTACAGCACTACTTTTGGTGTCCCCTCAGGAATTGCTCTTGAGAAAATGTCATGTAATTGTCCCCTCCAAAGTTGATATCAGATTTTCGCCAATGGGTAGTATATGGGGCTTTGGTGACAAAACGGATGGCACTGTGATAGACTGCATCCAGTTTATTGAGTAGGGTATTTGAGGCTATTTTGTAAATGACATCGCCGAAGTCGAGGATCGGTAGGATGGTCATTTTTACGAGGGTATGATTGGCAGCATGAGTGAAGGATGCTTTGTTGCGAAATAGGAAGACGATTCTAGATTTAATTTTGGATTGGAGATGCTTAATGCGAGTCTGGAAGGAGAGCTTACAGTCTAACCAGACACCTAAATACTTCATCTAAATGTGAATTGATTCTCAATGGCGATATGGTTTAACAACACAAATAGCCCTTTACTTTCATATTACATCAAAAATAATTTCCAAAATGCAAACTTACTGTTTTAACAAGCTTTATCACAGTTGCAGCTGATAGTATTTTTCAGTGACAACGCGTTTCTGGTGGTCTTCTTCCGTTACACACAGGCGTTCAGAGTGTAACAGTGTTGCATACGTTCATCTCCTCGCCCCTACCTGGGCTCGAACCAGAGATCCTCCGCACACATCAACATCTGCCCCCCACGAAGCATCGCTACCTGTCGCTCCCCAAAAGCAACTACTTCAAGTCTCAGAGCGAGTGACGTCACCGTATGAAAACGCTATTAGCACGCACCCGGCTAACTAGCTAGCCATTTCACACCGGTTACAAGAGCACGCTAGATAACTAATTAGAACAGGGGGTCACTCTGCCTTCCCTAAACACCTTCTGTAACATGGAGAAATGGGTGTGTGGGAACACTAACACTAATCTTTTAAAGGTGAGTATCAATTGAAAGTGTATTTATTATTGTTTCTCACTGATATGAAAGATAAGGTGCTTCTGCTTCCAAACCGTGGCGGAAGCAATGCGTGTTAATGTTCAGACCGAGCTTCAGAGGGCTTAATAACATAATAAACTCCCCCATACAGAAGACTCCTTCGTCTAATGACTCTAATATGTAATAGAACTGAGAGATATGGTGTGTTTGTTAACATTTTAATTTATATTTACATCGAAGCAATTTGTATTTGCTATGGCGCCATTTTAGGCTATTTGATCGGAAACACACATGATGTAAAAATGTCTCATGACATAATAAAGCCACTATAGGTATATTCGTTCTACCATAGGCTATATCTGCTACATGTTTTATGTTAGATGACTTTGACGGAGCATTGCTGCAGCTCTGCGTCTCTCCAACAGCACCATGGAGAGGTGCAGTGCATGGACAAAATACATATTTTGCGCCCCTGCCTTTGGCAAAGTGGGCACTGCTTATCATGGGGCGGCATCAGCGCTCGCATTGATAGCCCATATTCCACTTTGTGAGAGACGTTTTCATTGTTTTGGGGCAGAATTATGTGCGGTGTTGTTGGTCAGTTTAGTTTGGAAAATGCCACCGTCGTCAACCTGCTGCTCTAGGAAGCAGCCTAATCCTGCGTAATGGGGGGGATGGCCCTGACTATAGTACATAAATATAGTAATACTACAGAATTTAGACCTTAGTATACTATAGTATTTTGTCGTGTGGGTTAGCAGTACATGTGTAACATGGTTGATGTTTGAACTAGGAACACAATGGAAATAAATTGACAAACATTCTCCATGAATGTCTTAATACATTGTATCCACATTTGTGGTTGTATTGTGTTTTTAAATAGTAAAATAAAATCAATCAATCAATCAATGGATAATACAGTGTGGAGTATAGTATTCTACAATATACTACAAAATTAAATAGTAAGCGCTACGCACTCGAGGGGGAACCTCAGAGGAAATCCCCGGCTGAGCTCCTCAAATCAAAACGGCATTGACAAAGCTAGCAGATAGCAGTAAAGCTAGCTAATAGTCCAATGATCTAAAAAGTTCTAAAGTAAGCACTACGTGATTGAGGGATACTCAAGTGTGCAGTATAGTGTTCTACACAGTATACTACAACATTCTAATGTAAGCACTACGTGATCAAGGGATACTACAGTGTGTAATATAGTATTCTACAGTATACTTCAAAACTCTATAGTAAGCACTACACGAACGATGGATACTATACTATAGAATTATCCAGTATACTACACAATTCTATAGTAGGCCTAAGCACTACACGATCTAGGGGGATACTACAGTGTATAGTATTCTCCAGTATATTAAAAAAAAGTATATACAGTAAGCACTACACAATTGAGGGATACTAAAGTGTGTAGTGTAGTTTTCTCCAGTGTAGTACAAAACTCTAAAATAAGCACTACATGATCGAGGGATAGTACAGTGTGTAGTATAGTATACTAGAAAATTCTCAAGTAAGTATTACACTTGATCAAGGGATAGTATAGTGTGTAGTAAAGTTTTCTACAGTATACTACAAAAGCCGACAGTAAGCACTACACGATCGAGGAATACTACAGTGTGAAGTACAGGATTCTACAGTATACTACAGTTTACTAAAGAATTCTACATTAAGTACTGTAGTATTCTATAGTAAACTGTAGTATTTTTTTTGTTGATCTGGTAAATATCTGTATGTACAGTCATGCAGCAATTCCAATCTGGCATGACTATTCTATTAATAATTATTCATCTAGTGCCCTCAATACTGTGAACAGGTAAAACACGCTTGCAGACTTAGCTAAACTAACATAACATTACTAAAGTATTACATTACTTACACAGGTTTGGTATAATATACCTACTAGCCTATATTACTGTGTCTCATACAAGTTCCCTTTACATACATTATGCTTGTTATGAGCTGACCATATACTTTGTTTGGGGCTAGTTCGTGATAATGAAACATATCCACGACATGGAAGTAGCTGATTTTAAGTTCACCACTGCCACTGAAGCATCTGATCAATAGAGGTATGAGTTAGACACTCCAATACCACACCCCAGATGCCTCCACGGTACAGAAAAAGCCTGTTCTTTTCCCGGGGCAGCATACAATCCATCTTTGGACAGTAACCACTGAGTACATTGGGTACATTCTTTCCCCATTTGAAAACATGATGATCAATAAAATCAATATTTGGTGCCAGGCTGCCACACTATGGTCAGATGGGGTATTTGTTGAGCAGGTTGTCCTGAGTTTATTTTGACATCTGACCTTTTAGTACTGCTCTGAACATTGCGCTGTCAAAAGCATAAATACATTTTACATGTCGGATTCACTTAAAATGCAGTGAAAGGAAGGATATCAAACAGAAAAGAGCCTATTATAACCTATTATTTTATAACAGAATATGTGGCGCCTACCTGGATTCGTGTTTCAGGATCATAACCAAGTGGGAAAGTGGTAATTACCAGTTGTTAAGTTGTTGGGTGCATTCATGTTTTGAACTGGGAAATACCATCAAACGGAGGTCACTGGAAGGCTTGTGATTGTTTTGCTCTTTTTTTGTCCATAAAAGAATAAAAGAATATCCAGAGCCGCTTTCACTTTTTAAATCAAAAGGAATATATTTTGTATCAACAATTTGTATTTTACCCAGTCGTATGCTGGTATTTACAAAATTACTAGATGTTGTGAACACAATTATTCAATAAATGACATAACACAAATTTACAACTAGAAAAAAAACATTCAAAACGAATAGCCTTCAGCGCTTATTTGTGCACATCCGGTTGCCGCAAGGGAAGTGAGTTTGGATCTGTAGTCTCGTTCGTAGCTTTCTCTGACGACAACCAGATAGTTAGCTAGATATGTAGAACATCTGAAGAAATCAAATGGATGGAACCATAACTAGCTAGTTAGAAAATGTAAAGGTTTTTATGGAAGAGGTGCGATGACACAAAAGCGTAAGAATGGCGCTAAGTTCAGACCTTGGTCTGCTGAGTACACACCTTCGACTCCTGTACTTTTGTCTCCTGAATACAAACCATGTAAACTTACCTTTAGTTCTTCATGCTCTCTTGAGGATCTCGAAATGGAGTCGGTCGGCAGTGGTGAGCGCTCTGAGGTTGAGCCAGACCAGGATGAAGTGGGCCTACTTGTGGCGACAGGTGTGGTAGAGACTTCCAATATTTGCCCTGTGAATCCTACCAGAGAAGATTTTGGACCAGTGGAAGTGAGATTTTTGGAAAGAGTGGATTCCTGCTTTTTGGCCAACCTGCATGTTGTGTCAAGCTGGGTAAAGGACAAACTGGGAATGGTTAAATCTGTGAGAGTTTTAAGAAGTGGAATTGTTTAGATTATTTTGTGCCCAGAGGAAGCGAGCGCTTCACGTCACTTGGCTCGGGGCTCAACTTGTGGCGTGCTTTGCTCACTGAAACATGGTGCCGTTCAACGGGGTGATCAGTAGTGTTGAGTGTAGAGGTAGATCAAATGAAGAAGACTATTTCTGGTGTTTGTGACAACTGCAGTTTGGTGAGACGTAGACCCAGTGGCAATTGCGAAACTGAGAATACCCTGTCTGTCTTGTTGAGCTCGGGGATCAAACTGTGGCGTGCTTGCTCACTGGAACAGGGCGCTGTTCAACAGGGTGATCACTGGGGTAGTGTAGAGGTAGATCAAATGAAAAATAATATTCCTGTTGTTTGTGACATCTGCAGTTTGGTGAGTACCTTGAGGATCTAGGAAATGCTTGTAGGGGTTAGATGGTGCAGGGTTAGATGGAGGTGCAATTTAAAGATTTTCCCATTCCCTTTTTGGGGGGGACCAAAACGTGCAATCGGCACTCCGACCTGCGAAGGCAACAATAAGCGACACAGCATCTAGTATGCCGGAAATTCACACAAAGAAGAAGAAGAAGCTGTTGCCGCAATATTTCTCACCACGCCTCCCACGCGCGAATGCTTCTCGCGACGAGCATAGCAGAGGCATGACAACAACAGTCAAGTCTTTGCAAACTTGCCTGTTACAATGTAACTTGTCAAATTAGATTATAATGTAACATGTAACGTGTTTTTCGGTCAACAGCGAAAGTGAAGCATCGTTGAAAACATTTTTGTCGAGACAAATGTAGCTGAAAGTAAAAGTGGTTGGCGCGACAACACTTCAAAACCACGGCGGGGACAGAAAACAACCCGCATATGGAACGCAAACAAGGGGAAGTGATCTCAGAATGCGTTTAATTTCCTGTTCTTAAAGATTAGCACACATTTTTTTTCCTTCCAAAAATGTATATGGCAATTTTATAGTTTTCACTTAAAGGGCGTAACTACATAGCCATTTGCTACTCAGCTAGCAAGCTCATTTTCTGTCATGTTTTGGGAGTTGTATCGACACTTCTGGGTGGCTCAAATTTTCAACGAGCTCGACTAGCAAGGTAAGCTACTGTAGTTAACCTAGATAGCTAGTTACTCTAAACTGTAAGATATGTGACAACGTAGAGAAATTAATTATATAAGTAATTGCACTAGCAGCAATCTAGGTAAATACATAGCTAGCCAAAATATCAGCATTTGGCAAGCTAACAAGTGGTTGATTTCGTGCAGCTAGCGTTAACTGTTAGCTACAACATGGTCATTTCACAGAGTCTGATTTCAAGCTAGCTAACTGTTAGTTGTTGACATTACTTTTTTATAACTGCTAACTATGCATCACATTTTTACACCATATCTTAGTGATTTTTGTTATATAATATTATGATATTGTTTGGGTGGCCAAACAACAACTTAACTGCAACATGTATTACAAGTGACATCACTGTATGTGCTCTTTGCTCTGTGGGTCCCTAGCTGAGTGCTGTTTCGTCCTCGTTACATAATCAGAAACGCTCTAATCATGTCTATAATCTTGTGTCCCTTGGTGGCCTCACTGTGAGCCAGTCTGTACCGTTTTACACCATGAGAATGAGACGGATTGTGAGTGGGGGTGTGTCAGGGATAGATGAGTCAGGGCAGATTTACTTTTCATCTAATCCTCTTACACACACACTGTATCTGACCTGATCTGGCCTGCTTGCTTGTATATAAAAAAAATATGCAGAGTGCAACAAATGTATACTCCTTTATCAGTTCAGTTCTGATGTAAGAGGCATTTTTGGTATTTATGACACTTACATTTTTAAATTTTTTATTTCACCTTTATTTAACCAGGTAGGTTAGTTGACAACAAGTTCTCATTTGCAACTGCGACCTGGCCAAGGTATAGCATAGCAATTCGACACATACAACACAGAGTTACACATGGAATAAACAAAACATACAGTAGAAAAAGAAAACCAAAAGTCTATATACAGTGAGTGCAAATGAGGTAAGATAAGGGAGTTAAGGCAATAAATAGGCCATGGTGGCGAAGTAATTACAATATAGCAATTAAACACTGGAATGGTAGATGTGCAGAAGATTAATGTGCAAGTAGAGATACTGGGGTGCAAAGGAGCAAAATGAATGAATAAATAAACCCAGTATGGGGATGAGGTAGATAGATGGGGTGTTTACAGATGGGTTATGTACAGGTGCAGGGATCTGTGAGCTGCTCTGACAGCTGGTGCTTATAGCTAGTGAGGGGGAGATGAGTCTCCAGCTTCAGTGATTTTTGCAGTTCGTTCCACATGCTGACCAAACTGGACGCACGTGAACGTTAATTTTGTTCACCCACACCAGAAGCAATCATGACACAGGTAGAAATATCAAAACAAACTCAGAACCAATTATATTAATTTGGGGACAGGTCAAAAAGCATTACACATGTGTGGCAATTTAGCTAGCTTGCTGTTGCTAGCTAATTTGTCCTGGTATATCTTTTTATTTTATTTAACTTTTATTTAACTAGCCAAGTCAGTTTAAGAACAAATTCTTATTTACAATGACGGCCAAACCCGGATGATGCTGGGCCAATTGTGTGCTGCCCAAGTAAACATTGTGTTGTTATTTTACCTGAAATGCACAAGGTCCCTAACTTCTCTAGGGGAGATGGACGACTATTCGACAGCCAGTGACAAATCAGAGCCCCAAATTTAAAACCACAAAATGTTATAATTCAAATTTCTCAAACATAGGACTATTTTACACCATATTATAGATAGACTTCTCCTGAATCGAACCACGTTGTCCGATTTCCAAAAGGCTTTACAGCGAAAGCAAAACATTAGATTATGTTAGGAGAGTACATAGACACAAATAATCACACAGCCATTTTCCAAGCAAGCATATATGTCACATAAACCCAAACCACAGCTAAATGCAGCACTAACCTTTGATCTTCATCAGATGACACTCCTAGGACATTATGTTATACAATACATGCATTTTTTTGTTCAATCAAGTTCATATTTATATCAAAAACCAGCTTTTTACATTAGCATGTGACGTTCAGAACTAGCATACCCACCGCAAACTTCCGGTGAATTTACTAAATTACTCACAATAAACGTTCACAAAAAACATAATTATTTTAAGAATTATAGATACAGAACTCCTTTATGCAATCGCGGTGTCCGATATTAAAATAGCTTTTCGGCAAAAGCACATTTTGCAATATTCTGAGTAGATAGCTCGCCATCACGGGCTAGCTATTTTGACACCCACCAAGTTTGGCACTCACCAAACTCAGATTTACTATAAGAAAAATTGGATTACCTTTGCTGTTCTTTGTCAGAATGCACTCCCAGGACTTCTACTTCATCCACAAATGTTGTTTTGGTTCAAAATAATCCATAGTTATGTTCAAATATCCTCTGTTTTGTTCTTCGTTCAAGACACTATCCGAAGGGTGACGCGTGGACGCGTATCGTGACAAAACATTTCTAAATATTCCATTACCGTACTTCGAAGCATGTCAAACGCTGTTTAAAATCAATTTTTATGCGATTTAAAAGCGATAATATTCCGTTTTCGTTCAAAGACTCAAAGTTGAAAATGGCCTCTTCACGTGCACGCGCGCACCCGTCTCATTGTTCTCAGATCAACCACTTACCAAATGCGCTACTGTTTTTCAACCATGGGCTGCAAAGTCATCATTCAACGTTCTGGCGCCCTCTGAGAGCCTATGGGAGCCGTAGGAAGTGTCACGTTACAGCAGAGTTCCTCAGTTTTCAATAAAGAGAGTGTAGAAGGCCAGAGAGGTCAGAGAGGGCACTTCCTGTATAGAATCTTCTAAGGTTTTTGCCTGCCGTATGAGTTGTTATACTCAGACACCATTCAAACAGTTTTAGAAACTTTAGGATGTTTTCTATCCAAATCAAACAATTATATGCATATTCTAGTTTCTGGGCAGTAGTGATAACCAGATTAAATCGGGTACGTTTTTTATCCGGATGTGAAAATACTGCCCCCTACCCTAGAGGTTAAAACTAATTTTTCAACCACTCCACAAATTTCTTCTTAACAAACTATATTTTTGGCAAGTCAGTTAGGACATCAACTTTGTGCATGACGCAAGTAATTTTTTCCAACAATTGTCAATTGGAGGTGTACCTGTGGATGTATTTCAAGGCCTACCTTCAAACTCAGTGCCTCTTTGCTTGACATCATGGGAAAATCAAAAGAAATCAGCCAAGACCTAAAAAAAAAAAACTGTAGACCTCCACAAGTCTAATTCATCCTTGGGAGCAATTTCCAAACGCCTAAAGGTACCACGTTCATCTGTACAAACAATGGTACTCAAGCATAAACACTATGGGACCATGCAGCCATCATACCGCTCAGGAAGGAGACGCGTTCTGTCTCCTTGAGATAAACATACTTTGGTGCGAAAACTGCAAATCAATCCCAGAATAACAGCAAAGGACCTTGTGAAGATGCTGGAGGAAACGGGTACAAAAGTATCTATATCCACAGTAAAACGAGTCCTATATCGACATAACCTAAAAGGCCGCTCAGCAAGGAAGCCACTGCTCCAAAACCGCCATAAAAAAGCCAGACTACGGTTTGCAACTGCACATGGAGACAAAGAACATACTTTTTGGAGAAATGTCCTCTGGTTTGATGACACAAATAGAATTGTTTGGCCATAATGACCATCATTATGTTTGGAGAAAAAAAGGGGAGGCTTGCAAGCCGAAGAGCACCATCCCAACTGTGAACCACGGGGGTGGCAGCATCATGATGTGGGGGTGCTTTGCTGCAGGAGGGACTGGTGTACTTCACAAAATAGATGGCATCATGAGGTAGGAAAATTATGTGGATATATTGAAGCAACATCTCAAGACATCAGTGAGGAAGTTAAAGCTTGGTCGCAAATTGGTCTTCCAAATGGTCGAAGTCCAAGCATACTTCCAAAGTTGTGGCAAAATGTCTTAAGAACAACGAAGTCAAGGTATTGGAGTGGCAATCACAAAGCCCTGACCTCAATCCTACAGAACATTTGTGGGTAGAACTGAAAAAGTGTGTGCGAAAAAGGAGGCGTACAAACCTGACTCAGTTACACCAGCTCTGTCAGGAGGAATGGGCCAAAATTCACCCAACTTATTGTTGGAAGCTTGTGGAAGGCTACCCGAAACGTTTGACCCAGGTTAAACAATTTAAAGGCAATGCTACAAAATAGTAATTGAGTGTATGTAAACTTCTGATCCACTGTGAATGTGAAATAAATCATTCTCTCTATTCTGACATTTCACATTCTTAAAATAAAGTGGTGATCCTAACTGACAGGGAATTTTTACTAGGATTAATCGGAATGGCCGATTTTTAATTATGGCCGATTTTCAAGTTTTCATAACATTCGGTAATCTGCATTTTTGGACACCGATCATGGCCGATTACATTGCATTCCACGAGGAGACTGTGTTGCAGGCTGACTACCTGTTATGTGAGTGCAGCAAGGAGCCAAGGTAAGGTGCTAGCTAGCATTAAGTGTTTCTTATAAAAAACAACCAATCTTAACATAATCACTAGTTATCTACACATGGTTGATGATATTACTTGTTTATCTAGCTTGTCCTGCATTGTAGTTATTATAGGACTATTTCTCTCTATACGATTTGTATTTCATATACCTTTGACTATTGGATGTTCTTATAGGTACTTTAGTATTGCCAGTGTAACAGTATAGCTTCCGTCCCTCTCCTCGCTCCTACCTGGGCTCGAACCAGGAACACATCGACAACAGCCACCCTCGAAGCAGCGTTACCCATGTACAGCAAGGGGAACAACCACTCCCAAGTCCCAGAGCGAGTGACGTTTGAAACGCTATTCGCGCGCACTCGCTAACTAGCTAGCCATTTCATATGGGTTACACCAGCCTAATCTCGGGGGTTGATAGGCTTGAAGTCATAAACAGCGCAATGCTTGAAGAATTGCGATGAGCTGCTGGCAAAACGCACAAAGGTGCTGTTTGAATGAATGCTTACGAGCATGCTGCTGCCTACCATCGCTCAGACTGCTCTATCAAATATCAAATCATAGACTTAATTATAACATAACACAGAAATACGAGCCTTTGGTCATTAATATGGTCGAACCCGGAAACTATCATTTCGAAAATGAAACGTTTATTATTTTAGTGAAATAAATATTCCTGTTACATTGCACAACCTTCAATGTTATGTCATTATGTACAATTCTGGCAAATTAATTACGGCCTTTGTTAGGAATAAATGGTCTTCACACAGTCCGCAATGAGCCAGGCAGCCCAAACTGCTGTATATACCCTGACTGCTTGCACGGAACACAAGAGAAGTGACACAAATTCATGTTAGCAGACAATATTATTGTCTGCTAACATGAAGACATATATATATATATATATATATTAGGTTTAAAAATATATACTTGTGTATTGATTATAAAGAAAGGCATTGATATTTATGGTTAGGTACATTGGTGCAACGACAGTGCTTTTTTCGCAAATGCGCTTGTTAAATCATCACCCGTTTGTCGAAGTAGGCTGTGATTCGATGAGAAACTAACAGGCACCGCATCGATTATATGAAACGCAGGACACGTTAGATGACTACACATGGTTGATGATATTACTAGTTTAACTAGTGATTATGTTAATAAGATTGATAGTTTTTTATAAGATAAGTTTAATGCTAGCTAGCAACTTACCTTGGCTTCTTGCTACCCTCGCGTAACAGGTAGTCAGCCTGCCATGCAGGCTCCTCGTGGAGTGCAATGTAAGGCAGGTGGTTCGAGTGTTGGACTAGTAACCGGAAGGTTGCAAAAACAAATCCCCGAATCCCCCCTGAACAAGGCAGTTAACCCCCGTTCCTAGGCCGTCATTGAAAATAAGAATGTGTTCTTAATCTGACTTGCCTAGTTAAATAAAGGTGTAAATGTTTTTTGTTTTTTTATCGACAAATCGGTGGCCAAAAATACCGATTGTTATGAAAACCTGAAATAGGCCCCGATTTAATCGGTTGACCTCTAGTACCTAACCATAAACATCAACGCCCTTCTTAAAATCAATACACAAGTGTATATTTTTAAACCTGCATATTTAGTTAATATTGCCTGCTAACATGAATTTCTTTTAAGTAGGGAAAATTGTCACTTCTCTTGCATTCATTGCACGCAGAGTCAGGGTATATGCAACAGTTTGGGCCACCTGGCTCGTTGCGAACTAATTTACCAGAATTGTATGTAATTATGACATAACATTGAAGGTTGTGCAATGTAACAGGAATATTTAGACTTATGGATGCCACCCGTTAGATAAAATACAGAACGGTTCTGTATTTCACTGAAAGAATAAATGTTTTGTTTTCTAAATGATCGTTTCCAGATTTGACCATATCATATTTGACCATATGATTTGACCTAAGGCTCGTATTTCTGTGTTATTATATTATAATTAAGTCTGATTTGATAGAGCAGTCTGACTGAGCGGTGGTAGGCAGCAGCAGGCTCGTAAGAATTCATTCAAACAGCACTTTACTGCATTTGCCAGCAGCTTGAAGCATTGCGCTGTTAGGCTTGAAGTCAATCAACTCCCGAGATTAGGCTGGCAATACTAAAGTACCTATTAGAACATCCAATAGTCAAAGGTATATGAATTACAAATGATATAGAGAGAAGTAGTCCTATAATAACTACAACCTAAAACTTCTTACCTGGGAATATTGAAGACTCATGTTAAAAGGAACCATGTTCTGAGCAAGGAACTTAAACGTTAGCTTTTTTACATGGTACATATTGCACTTTTACTTTATTCTCCAACACTTTGCTTTTGCATTATTTAAACCAAATTGAACATGTTTCATTATTTATTTGAGACTAAATGGATTTTATTGATGTATTATATTAAGTTAAAATAAGTGTTCATTGTTCATTCAGTATTGTTGTAAATGTCATTATTACAAATATATATAATAGACCGATTAATCGGTATCGGCTTTTTTGGGGGCCTCCAATAATCGGCGTTGAAAAAAAATCATAATCGGTCGACCTCTACTATCAACTGTGGGACCTTTATATAGACAGATGTGCCTTTCCAAATCATGTCCAATCAATTGGAGTCCACCTGTGTTAAATTCAATCAAGTTTTAGAAACATCAAGGGTGAACAATGGAGACGGGATGCACCTAAGTTCAATTTCGAGTCTCGTAGGGTCTGAATACTTATAAATAAGGTATAGGTTTTTTTATTTTATAAATTTGCAAAAATGTTAAAAAAAAACCTGTTCTCTTTCATTATTGTGTGTAGATTGAGTTAAAACAATTCTTTAATCAATTTTAGAATAAGGCTAACGTAACAAAATGTGGGAAAAGTTAAGGGGTCTGAATGCTTTCCGAATGCACTGAAGCTTACATTGATGTTAAAAAAACCAATCAACCCACTGATTGGCATGTTTTTTTTTTCTGTTGCTCATTAGAAAAACAAGATTTCAGTCTTGGAGGTGTGTTTCCTGACTGATTCTGCAGAAGCACATTTCCCTTCCTCAAAATTCCCAGAATGATAACTCAAGTCTGTCATTTTAACGTTTTTGCATGTTTTGGTTGCGCAATTTTACATCTAAGGTGTTTTGTGCAGTATTTCTGAAGTAAAACAATTTAATGTGTGTTGTCTTATGTAAACAAAGTCGTTCTGCTGGGTAGACCTGTCTGTCTATGCTATTAGATCGAGCACCATCACCACAACTGCTCACCCCATGTTAGTGAGCAAGTGTACATCCTCAAATCAAAACCCAACCTTCATTTACCCGTTGTGACGCACGGATGTTCCCAAGCTCTGTTTTAGGCAAGACTGACTTTTTGTAGTCAATTATGACAAGAATAACTGTTTCTGACTCATATTGATGCCACATAGGCCGGTTACAAATGGATTCGTTGTTTTTTAAATGCAGTCACTCTTTAAGGCTATTTATGATTAATGTAGTATAATTTTCTTGTTTAGCATTTATAGGCCCAATCAATCAATTGAAATCAGTTTTGAGCTTTCCTTGTCAATTACCTTTTCATTTGAAAAACTAATGCTGTTCCTGAGTTTGAAAACAACGCTAGTCCTGTCACTATCCCTGTGGTATCTTAAGGGACAGGATAGGTGTGGGCTCCACCTTGCCATTTAATGGGCCTGGACTGGAGTAGCATCCCCCTTACTTTCTATATGTGACATATTTATACAGCAGAGCTCTCCTCTCAAAGCCTGTGCTCTCTCACTGCCAAGTTCACAGCTGAGGACTACAGCACAAAGCTCCCTCCTCATTTGTTGTCCTCCAAGTGTCTTCTGCACCTCTACAAGTCAGAAATGTTTCGGGGAGGGGGGCGTCAAGTGTTCAAGGTCTTGTAGTGGATGCGAGCTTCGACTGGATGCCAGTGGAGGAGCTGGTTGACATGGGAGAACATGGCTGCAGTGTTCTGGATAAGTTGCAGGGATTTAATGGCACAAGCAGGGAGCCCAGCCAACAGCGAGTTGCAGGGAGATGAAAAGAGCCTGGAAATGGACCTGCTCTGCTCCTTGTATGAGGTAGGGTCTAACTCTATGTTGTAGAGCATGAACCTGCAGGAGTGAGTCACTGCATTGATGTTTGCAGAGAACGACAGGGTGTTGTCCAGGGTCACACCAAGGTTCTTTGCACTCTGGGAGGGGGACATCGTGGAGTTGTCAACCATGATGGTTGACAGCATTTCTCCAAACGTTTTTTAGAAAACAGCTTGTCGTCGTCACAACTGATTGAATTAAAAAACGCTGTTTTAAGAACGTTTGAGATGATAGGCCTGACCAAGGCACTAGTCTGTGCAGAATCACTGATCTTCAAATCACCTTGAATTCCAAACAGTAACTTATTATTAGGTGATTAGAAAATGCTGGAACTTATATTGATGTCTGATAGCATTGGTGCCAATTCAAATTTTTGCTTTCGCATTGTTGAGTGCAGAAAAAGGCTTAGGCTTGTTGACTGAGGCTGTAGATACTGAATGGGGGTCTCTATCAGGCTATGAGTAGTCGCAGTTCAACAGTTTGATAACTGTCTGTTGGTGACACTGCATGTCTGATCTGTCTTCTAAATCACCTCTCTTTCTCTGTAGCGGGGAGCATGGACAGCTCTGTGACCCTGTGGCAGTTCTTGCTCCAGCTCCTATTGGACCCCACCAATGATCAGCTGATCTGCTGGACCAATGAGGAGGGCGAGTTCAAGCTGCTGCAGGCGGAGGAGGTGGCCAAGCTGTGGGGCGCCAGGAAGAACAAACCCAACATGAACTACGACAAGCTTAGCAGAGCCCTGAGATACTACTATGACAAGGTACACACAAACACACACACCTCACATTAGCATAGACAAGGGGCCCATCGATGAGACAAGTTGAGAAAATGAGTCCAGGGATCATAGAGCCCTATAATATCTGTTTTATTTTTTAGCCTAGTTCCATTTAGTTTCAGATTTGTCCAGGTTTCTGACTTCTCAATCACACTTTTTAAATAGAAAAACAACAAAGTTGGGTGTTTTAAGTCTACAACAATGCTTAAACCTCATCAGGAGACCACTAAGACATTTTCATTTTTGGGCGTAGATACCCTTTAATTCAAGTACACACCAGTAAGAGACTTTTGGTTGGCAGTGTTTCTGTAGCGCATATGTGTTTGCTAAATAAATCGCAACTGGATTGATGCAAATAATAATTCTGCTATGTAGGCATAGGTTACTTTGTAGTTAACATTTAATAGAGAAGGTTTTTGGGAAAGCCTTTCCATCTACCAGAAGACTTATCATTAGCATCATTGCTAAGGGCTACACAGTGCTAGACAAACACGCACACAGACGGGCATTCCCGCATTGCCTCTTCAAGAAGTTACAAGTTCAATACATTTTAGTTGATTTCCTTGTAAGTTAATACATTTTTGAATATTGTTGAATTCTATTTTAGTGTCTGGATTCCGTGATTCCGTCCGCGTTTTCAGCATTGCAGATTTTATAGGGCCCCAGGTTTAGTTTAGTGCTAGGCTGGGTAGAGCTGTGGGCAAGGAATTCTCTGTGGTTAAGCACTCCTGTGACATGTCACCACCCAGTCCTTCAGAGTACTGCTCGGTTGCTGTGTATCTTGCTCACTCTCTCTGTGGTTTGGCCTAAAGACAGCCTGCATCTGTCAGTGGGTGGGGTGGTGAGTTGTGTTTAGCTGAAGACTGAGCACGACAGGCCTGATTGGCTGTTTGTTTGGCACAGACAGGAAGGATGGAACATTCCCACGCAGAAGTTACTCTGTGGGCTGTTTTTGTTAGAGAGGGAGAAAAGACAGGCAAAGGAGTAGAGTGTCTGTCTTTCGTACAGCTGTCTACTTTTTCTCCACAATGTAACATCCCTCCTTGTTTTCTCCTATAGAACATCATTAAGAAGGTGAACGGGCAGAAGTTTGTGTACCGCTTTGTCTCATACCCAGACATTCTGAAAGGGGATGCCTCTGTTCGGCCTGATGGGGAGGGGGGTGCAGGGGGTGGCCTGCCCCTCTCAGAGAGGGGGGACAACACATCCAGAGATGATGAGGGTGGGGACAGGAGTGAAGGTGTGACAGCGACACGGGGGTCCAGTACTAAGCCGTCCAACCGTAATGACTACATCCACTCTGGCCTGTACACCTCGTTCACCCTCACCTCGCTGCAAAATGGACGGCAGCTCTTCAAGTCCATCAAGATGGAGAACCCCGGAGACAAGATGGCCGACAGGAAGTCCAATACCCGGGCCCAAGACCCACCCTCTCAGCCAATGCCATCGCCGTCAGTCATTAAGTTTGGGACCACCCCTCCCAAGAGAAGCCCTCCACCACCTCAGGTTACTATAGAAACATCCAATCCGCCATTGTACCCTCTCCAAGTCCCGCCTCCCATAGATGATGTAGTGAGGACACACTCCACCCTCCAACCTCAGGCTGTGTACGCGTTTGAGCAAGCCAAGATCTTGGAATCCTCAAATCCTCGAATCCTGCATAGTTTCAGCTTATCAGAGTTGTCCTCTCGGAGTCCCTCCCCCAGCACGATGCCGGACTCCACCCAGGAGCTGGTGATTGACAGTGACATTGAGTCCATCTCCTCCCAACCGACAGAGACGCAGATACAGGTGGTAAGGATAATGTGCACACGCCCGCACACACACACCTGCGACATGGAGTCCATCTTCGTCCAATCCACTGAGATGCAGATTACTCAACACGAAGATGGATTTAGCATTCATGTTTTTTCTTTCTGTGATTCAACTGACTGTGTGCTTCCTCCTTCTCTCTCCCTTTCTTTGTCAGGTGCAGAGTTCTGGCCATGTGTCAAGTGGTGAGGTATGTGGAGGAAACGGGGACAAGGGAGTGAATAGGGAGATGAGTTTGTCTCCGGTGTGTGTGAGTGGCCATATCACAGGGGGCAAGGCCCGCAAGCCTCCTAAAGTCCTGGAGCTTTCCACTCCTACACTGGTGGTCACTGCCTCTGACCTCTCACCTATGAACCTCTACAGCCCCTCACTACCCACCGCCTCTCTCACACCAGCACTGCTACAGGTGAGAGACACACACACATTTTTACACAATCTTTACACTCCACACTCACAGTATTGTTTAAGATGTATTCTTGATTAGGAGAAGATACATTTACGATTAGGGATGAGGTGAAATGTAAACAAACTTCATTGATACTTTTTCCCCAGCAGATGGCAGCAGTGTTGTAGTTTTATTGAACACCCGTTCTCTCTGTCTAAACTGAGTTACCACGACAACGACTGTTGTCATTCCTTTGGCCTGTCAATGGGATGTTGACCGTTTGACCACATGTTCCTGTTGTGATCAGAATATTAGATTATATCAGCAGGACCTGACAATGGTCTCATTATTCTCTCAGATTTTCCCTCTGTGGGTTAACATCTATGCTACTGCGGTCATGAGACGGCTCCGTTGGAGCCAGCCCCTGGCCAGCTTCTCATCTGGGTTGGCTTTGCCTTGGGCTGCTGGTAAACAATCAAAACCTCCATTATGGATACAAAAGAGAATGTTGTTTTCAATTCAAATACTAGCACTTAGAGCTCTAATTCCAGCATTGAGAATATTTTTGTGCCAATTGGTGATAAATCTGAGATATTCCCAAATGGCAATTTGAGTATGTTTTAAGTCTTTTTTTCTTCCTTGACATGGTTTCTGTCTTTCTCCTAACTACTAGTGTGTGTGTTTACAGACGCCCACTCTGTTGCTGACCCCCAGTCCCCTGCTGTCTAACATCCACTTCTGGAGCACGCTCAGTCCGGTGGCTCCCCTCAGCCCTGCCACCCGCCGCCAGCAGGGAGCACACACCCTGTTCCAGGTCAGACCACATCCCCTCTCTCTCTCATCGCAATCCTCTCTCATCCCTCTCGACACTTCAGTGTCTTTCTCTCATCCCGCTTTCTATCCTCGTCGGTTCCTGCTCGAGCTTGTTCTGTCTCTGTGTGTCTGCTCTATACTGTATCTTCTGTTTTTGACCCAAATTCTGCTCTTTATGACCCATTGAAGTTGTTCTGTGTTCTCTTGTGTTCTCTTCCAGTTCCCCTCGGTGCTCACCCCTCATTTCCATATCCCCACACACAGCCTGGATGGGACCAACACCCCCGGTCCCCTCACTCCAGACTCCCATAAGACATAAGTGACCTTACCCTTGGAACCTGTGGAGCCCCCAGACGCTGAGGCCCTACTTCTGCTCTACCCACACACTCCAAACAGACACAGGAGACATGGGGGTTGATGATTTGGATAAATGAGGACCACCCACTGCCAGGAGGGGACTGAGGCGGTTAGAGGTTTCCAACACGCACACATCTTTGATTCCTTGAACACTTCCTGTTCTTTTAACTTGCCATCTTCAGGTCTCCATTGACACCTCTCCTAAAGAAAACGTTTTAGGAATTGCCATGGTAACGGGTGCTGCAAAGTGATTTGATGCTGACCAGTCAGAAGTGTGCATCACTTGACCTGAACAGCCAATTGTGTCTCCACTCTGAGACCAAAGGGATTACAGACCATTTTCTTTCTATCTGAACCTTCATAGAGTTTCCTTCTATTCTTTTTGTGGAACTTCACACTTTCACAACAAACTGTTTGATGGTGTGTTGTCAATTCCCAACTCAGTTTTTAGATGTTTTTTAATGGATCATTTTCCTGGTATTTTTAACGTGTTTTAACCAGCTAACCTTAGTGTTTCTCCTAACCGGCTCTCTTAGATGGAAAACGCTTGCCAACACCAACTTTTTTACCTTAACTGTCAATCCCCTCATCTACATGCCAGTATATACAGTTGAAGTCAGAAGTTTACATACACCTTAGCCAAATACATTTGAACTAAGTTTCACAATTTCTGACATTTAATCCTAGTAAAAATTCCCTGTCTTAGGTCTGTTAGGATCACCACTTTATTGTAAGAATGTGAAATGTCAGAATAATAGTAGAGGTTTATTTATTTCATCACATTCCCAGTGGGTCAAAAGTTTACATACACTCACTTAGTATTTGGTAGCATTGCCTTTAAATTGTTTAACTTGGGTCAAACGTTTCGGGTATCCTTCCACAAGCTTCCCACAATAAGTTGGGTGAATTTTGGCCCATTCCTCCTGACAGCTGGTGTAACTGAGTTAGGTTTGTAGGCCTCCTTGCTCGTACATGCTTTTTCAGTTCTACCCACAATCTTTCTATAGAATTGAGGTCAGGTCTTTGATGGCCACTCCAATATCTTGACTTTGTTGTCCTTAAGCCATTTTGCCACAACTTTGGAAGTATGCTTGGGGTCTTTGTCCATTTGGAAGACCCATTTGCAACCAAGCTTTAACTTCCTGACTGATGTCTTGAGATGTTGCTTCAATATATCCACATAATTTTCCTACCTCATGATGCCATCTATTTTGTGAAGTGCACCAGTCCCTCCTGCAGTAAAGCACCACCACAACATGAATTTGCCACCCCCGTGCATCACGGTGGGATGGTGTCCTTCGGCTTGCAAGCCTCCCTCTTTTTCCTCCAAACATAACGATGGTCATTATGGCCAACAGTTCTATTTTTGTTTCATCAGACCAGAGTACATTTCTCCAAAAAGTACGATCTTTGTCCCCATGTGCAGTTGCAAACCGTTGTCTGGCTTTTTTATGGTGGTTTTGGAGCAGTGGCTTTTTCCTTGCTGAGCGGCCTTTCAGGTTATGTCGATATAGGACTCGTTTTACTGTGGATATAGATACTTTATCCACAGTACCTGTTTCCTCCAGCATCTTCACAAGGTCCTTTGCTGCTGTTCTGGGATTGATTTGCACTTTTCGCACCAAAGTACGTTCATCTCTAGGAGACAGAACGCATCTCCTTCCTGAGCGGTATGACTGCTGTGTGGTCCCATGGTGTTTATATTTGCGTACTATTGTTTGTACAGATGAACGTAGTACCTTCAGGCGTTTGGAAATTGCTCCCAAGGATGAACCAGACTTGTGGAGGTCTACAATTCTTTTTTCTGAGGTCTAGGCTGATTTTCTTTTGATTTTCCCATGATGTCAAGTAAAGAGGCACTGAGTTTGACAGTAGGTCTGGAAATACATCCACAGGTACACCTAAAATTGACTCAAATTATGTCAATTAGCCTATCAGAAGCTTCTAAAGCCATGACATCATTTTCAGGAAATTTCAAAGCTGTTTAAAGGCACAGTCAACTTAGTGTATGTAAACTTCTGACCCACTGGAATTATAAGTGAAATAATCTGTCTGTAAACAATTGCTGGGAAAATTACTTGTGTCATGCACAAAGTAGATGTCCTAACCGACTTGCCAAATCTATAGTTTGTTAACAAGAAATTTGTGGAGTGGTTGAAAAATGAGTTTTAATGACTCCAACCTAAGTGTATGTAAACTTCTGACTTCAACTGTATGAAGCAGTGTGAGGTCTGCCAGTATAAGTGAAGCAGTGTGAGGTTGTGACTCTGCTCTCTGCGGTGTGCAATGGTCTTTTGCCATAACAAAATGTGTTATTTAATGAAGTCCTTACTGTAATTCTCTCAGACCAGTATACAGGCAGCCATATCAGAACAGAACCAAACCACCTCAGTCTCTACCAGAGAAAAACATGCATATTTATGGGACTTATGCATGTGTGATGCTTGGAAGATATTGAATTTATGTATGCAAAAAGGCCCTATGCCTGTAGGTCAATTTATGAGAAGCCATAACCCTTACTGTAACCCCAACCTAAAACCTAGCCTTAACCACATTCCTAACCTATAAACAACCCTGCCGCCTCAGATAGGACAGATTAATATCACCTCCTTTGCCAAATAACTACTAACCTTGTGGAGATTGAGCAAATAAGGATCCTCACTATAAACTAGCCCTAAGGCTGTGCTTTTCTGTTGTGAAGCTATAAGGAAAACATGAAATGCGTGAAGGGAAATCACATCTGGACTCTGATAGAATTGAATTGTTGGATGGCAGAGGAGTTTGTCAATAACCTGTAACGTTGCTCCATAAGAATCAGCCATGTTAACGTGGTGCCTTAAACCCCTAAACCCAAACCTGAGGAGTGTGGGAACAGCCATCCCCTCCCCTGTCCACTCTCTACCCTCCTCCCTACTGCCCTGGTCTCCCTGGGCACAAACCTCAACTTCAACAGAGCACTACAACAGTATTTGGTTTATAAAGTAATTTGATGAAGTACTAGAATACATAGTGTAAGTATTCTAGATTTCTACCAGTCCTTTACTTGTCTAATGTCTGCTGTCCTATGTACAGTATGTTTCCTCTCCCAGTGAACAGGTGGGGGTAAAACAGCCATTCCCATGACATGGCCAGTGAATAGCCTGGTTGGTGTCGGTCTGTTTCTGCTTTGCCAACATATCACCTTGCCAAGACTTTGGGAAGGGCAATGATGTGGCATGATTGAAGGCATAACCAGTCCGGTACCCAGGCTACTGTGTGAGAACCCACACAGGGCGTTCACAAAGATGACACAAAGCCTGTCACAATATGGTTTGTTACTTATTCTTATGATGTAATGTGACTTAACACATTTTCTTTGTATGATTCATGTTTTAGAACAGGTTTGTATAGTTATTTTGATTTTAATGACAGTTGCCTTAAAGATGGAATCCGCAGTTGGGGGAATCCGCGCTCCTGGCCACACCACCACTGTTGTTATTATTGTTCTGGCCGAGCTGAGAAAAAAATGCAGTACATAGTGGTCTTCTATCGTGCGTACAATGATGTCCGAGGGGGAAAAAACTGTTTGCATGAACTTCTTTGTTCTAATATTTGAAACAGACGTGGTTGTTTCACAATTAAGGATTCCAGCTTTAAGTATGGAATATCGTCTCCCACATTTGCAAGTCCTGTGAATCAGGAACATGAATGAGGTTTTAATGTACCAAGAATCCTGTTTAGAGTGATTCTGCTAAGCTCGATTTTTGCACAACTAAGACATTTTCAGTACACAATCAAAGCTCCCTTTCCCTCTTTGTATCTGACAAGTAAATAAGACAATCAAATAACAAAAGTGTGTATGTACTTAAGCTGAATTCCTCCACCCCCCCCCCCCCCCCCCCCCCACTGAATTGTAATGCGTTTTTGTAATATGGCCAGATGCTAGGCTCAATGCTGTTCTGTAGTCTGTTTAACGCTGATGTCTTGTTTGATTTCATTTTTTCCGTGGGTTTTCTTTACTCACTGTTGAAGTGGTGATGACATTGACTATTTGCAAATCAAAGCCTTACAGAGGGAAACTTAAACTTAAATCCGTCTTTGTTAAGTATTTTGATATTGTTAAAGGCCCAGTGCAGTCAGACTTGATTTTCATGTGTTTTTATTTATCCATCCATCCATCCACACAGAGGTTGGACTAATAATGAAATTGTGAAAATGATAATGCCCTTTTAGTTTAAGAGCTGTTTGAAAAGACTGCCTGAAATTTCAGCCTGTTTTGGTGGGATGGAGTTTTGGCCTTCTATGGTGACACCATGCAGTAAATTAGTTAATAGACCAATAAGAAACAATTCCAAACCTCTGCCAATAACTCCTTTTCAGTTTTCCCCTCCCCACTCAGACCACTCACTTACAGTCCTAGCGAAATTATTGCTTGAGATATTGCTCTTTGATAAGAAGCTATTTTTGTTGCTTTTTTATAAATTTTATTAAACAATCAGTAAGGTAATTGTTGCCCATAAAATATTTGATGTTGACAAACTGATGCATTGGACTTTAATATTTGTGTGTGTCAACATTGGCACTTAGAACAATAGATTACCTGTAGTATTGGATTTGTCCTTTGTTTTAAATGACTTTTTTCCCCGTGTTTGAAAAATCTATATTAACCCTAATTATAGCTGTAAATGAATTCTGTACATTTCTTTTCCCAAATCAACAGTAAAGCTATGCACAAAATACTTTAATATTGCAAATCTAAAGATTACATTTAAAATGTTTAATTCTAAGGAAGTGCGTCTTTAAAGGGGCAATCAGCAGTTGCTACATCCATTTGACTTATGAATATGTACCTATTGATTCTTGAAGAATATAACTTAATGGTTCATGAGCTTAGTTCAACTCTCCTGGCCAACAGAACCCAGAATAAGCTTGTTTTACTCGTGTTTGGAAACAAAGTAAATGTAAACAAACACTATATAGCCTCAAAACATGGTTAAAACTATAGTTTTGATATAGTTCTCGCATCCATCTGAATTTGAGTGCTTACATTTCTCCAGCCCCATCCTTCAGCTTTTTACCGAAACAAGGGCGAGTCACCGCTTTATCATTTCAACTGCTGATTGCTTCATTTAAAATCCTAATGCCTCTTAAAGTGGCAGTCCCTTTAGTTAAGCCCTATTACAAATGTGTATTTTCTAAAGAGTTAGATTTGTTAACTTGATACAGTAGTCGGAGTTCTATAATATGACCATAGTTGTGATAAAGACAACCTCTGAATAGGCAGCCATATTGTAGATGAAGGTAGGTGTGAACATTCTGATTCAGGTTTCATTCATTAGACCCTATTCAACCCAGCATTACACCTAGTGCATATTTCTGTAAAAAAAAAAAAAAAAAAACATTTTAAATTGTTTTTATTTGAATCACAATTCAATTATAAAACCAGTACTTTTGCAGTTGAAATGACAAACTTTGCTTCTACCGTTCTTTTCTTTTGTTCACTTCTGTAAATTTATTTGTTCAATGCTTTTCAAATGTTTACAAGCTACTTGTCTTGGAGTGGCATGTTTGAGGTGAAATAGGAAATGTTTAACAGAAGACTATTAAAAAAAACTTGCTCTCATCTCCGTTTGTCTGTTCCTTAGCCTCTGAAGACTAGATTTGGAAGTATGTCCCCACAAGACTTGTTTTCCTAATTCAGTGAGTTTTACAGGTAACCAACCACCACACCTTGCTCACATAGCAACACCATCTGTCCTCATGTGACCACTCCACCAGAGTCACATGGGTCACTGTCTACATGAAAGCTCTATAAAACATGGAGCAGTTAAGGATCCAGCAGGATACCAGCTGCTGTTGAGTTTAAATAAACAGCATGCCAATGGAGGAAGCTTTGGTCTCCACCTGTTCATGGCTTTACACTGTATCATGGGTCAGAGAGCATTTAAAAAGATACATGAACAAGCCAAGTTAACATCTACTCTTCGTACTCCTGGTTTATGAATGCTACAGTCATGGTCAGACAGGTAGTGCATAAAACATACAATACTGTCTCCACTCATACTGTTAAGAATGATAAAGTGGAAGATGTATATAAGGCCAGCTGAATCAATCAGTTTGTTTGATCTGGAGGGGTACTGGGTAGGATGGGATAGTCTTTGGGTTTAACTTGATTGTCTGGGTGTTGAGAGCGGGATGAAAGGAGCAGAGGGACTGATGTCTAACATTGGACTGTCTTTCCTCCAGCCATTTTAAACATTTGGGTCATTTCTGTTTTTCCTTCACTTTGTCATTTGTTTAAACAGTCCTCTCTTTCCATTGATTCATCCTCACGGCCTCTCTCCATTACTCACTTGAAGGCTTCTCTGTCATGGCGATTTCCTTACTAGTGGCTGTGGAGGGAAATAAATCCGATTTGAGATTTAGTTGACTAAAATAGTTTCATCACAACCTGTTGGTGTATGTGTGAGTGTGTACCTGCTAGGGAGCTCCTGTGTAGATGCTGGATATAGAGTAGGCCCAGGAATACTGTGAATCCGATGCAGGATGATATCATACCAACCAACATGAAACTATAACTGCCTTTACTGTGGATCAACTGAAGAGAGAAAGACACATTACACCTAGACAACACAGGCTAGCCTATTCACAGAGCAGTAACCCCCCCTGAGTTCCTTACCTGTCCCGTGAGAAGCTGCAGCACCATCTCTCCTGTACCAGCACTGGTCACCAGGACCGTAGTGGCACACCCTAAGATAGAGAGAGGACACTTTAACATTTAAAATACAAGCATTCTTACTGTGTGTGTGTGTGCGCGCACATACCTTTATAGTTGACCATGTCTTCTGTGAGGGCCACCATGCAGGGGAACACACTGCTGATGAAAAGGCCTAACACACATGTCCCCATGAAGAGGAACACAGGGCTGGAGTACAGGATCAACAGCAGACACTGCACCGCCATCATCCCCACCTGAAACACAGAGAGGGAGGGAGCGCAGGACAGTGGAAGTAAATGATTTATTTTCACATGGTCATATCATGTCCATGCCTTTTTCCCTAAATAATGTGAGGAGATCAATATATCTACCACCTGTAATCTATACACTTGTTAAGCATCTATATGCTTGTTATGCATTTCGCATGACACAAAATAACATTGATGCAGATATGTATGACTATTTGAATTCAAATTGCGTTTCGCGCTCTTCACATGTGCATGGATGCATTGTGTGTGTGTATACTGTGCGTGTGCAATAAAGCCATCCACCGGACTTTTAAAAACACCCATCAAATATTTCATCATCTCTCAAATAACATCTGTTTTAAAAGCAGTTTCACTTCAATACGCACACACTACTAATACAGTATGCAAAAACACAAGAGTGTGTGTCCGTACCAGGCTGACCGAGATTAGTCGTTGTTGTGTGTATCTGTATGACAGATATATAGACGCCAGTCTGCCCACGGTGACGGATGCCCAGAACACACTGGTCAGACAGCCTGCCGTCTTGTGAGGCAGAGAGAGGGGAGGAGA
Organism: Salmo trutta; assembly: GCF_901001165.1. NCBI lineage: Eukaryota > Metazoa > Chordata > Actinopteri > Salmoniformes > Salmonidae > Salmo > Salmo trutta. The sequence goes on along the minus strand of NC_042970.1, from coordinate 29,995,003 downwards.
CACTGCGTAGGTGTAAATGAATCCTGTGTAAGAACCCTGTGTAAGAGAACAAATCGATATGTTAGAAGGCTGATGGTGATAGTTAGCACTAACAGTCGTGTGTGTGTTGGGGGGGGGGGGGGGGGGCAAGGTTCAGTCTCACTATTATGCCGTCAGTGATGAAGAGCACGGCTCCGCCCAGAATGTAGAGGAGGAAATAGGAGGCAGGGCGATCCTTCACATCAGCATAGTTACAGCAGCCAAACAAACCCCCGTGACCTGGATGGACAACACAGGAAGGTTTAGTTTAGGGGTCTTCAACCCCAGGCCTGGAGAGCTGCAGGTTGTGCAGGCTTTTATTCCAGCCCAGCACTAGCCATGTTTTAGTTGGTGAGACATTTGGAGATGGGGCTGTATGGGATTCTACCCTGGCAGCCATTGTATATATTTGAGGGGGTCTTTCCTTGGGTTGCGTGAATGTGTTGGGGGGGCTTAACACTGGATTTGTGGAGGTGTGAGGGGAGCATTGTGAGACTTACCCTGAGTTGGGTAAGGGGTGGTCTTACCCTGGATATTGTGGTCCTGTTGGTTCTTCTGTGAGTTTTTCTCCTTGTCCAGTAGACGTGGGCTGTGGTTCGAGCAGGGAAACAGCCTCTCACGGTACATCAACACATACACTGCTACTGGTACAGGCAGCTAGAGAGAGAACACGCATTCAGTTGTAAAAAATAAAACGTCTCTCTCTGTGACTCCCTTGTTACGGTCTATGCAAAAGAGCCATCGCTCTCTGATCGAGGAAGCCTGTCCTGCAGAACAATCTCCCTTTTGTTTTGCTATTCAAATGTACCAGTCGCTACTGCTAATCTGCAGCTACAGTATCAACCTACAGCTACAGTATCAACCTACAGCTACAGTATCAACCTACAGCTACAACACCAACCTACAGCTACAGTATCAACCTACAGCTACAACACCAACCTACAGCTACAGTATCAACCTACAGCTACAGTATCAACCTACAGCTACAACACCAACCTACAGCTACAACACCAACCTACACCTACAACACCAACCTACAGCTACAACACCAACCTACACCTACAGTATCAACCTACAGCTACAACACCAACCTACAGCTACAGTATCAACCTACAGCTACAGTATCAACCTACAGCTACAGTATCAACCTACAGCTACAGTATCAACCTACAGCTACAACACCAACCTACAGCTACAACACCAACCTACAGCTACAGTATCAACCTACAGCTACAACACCAACCTACAGCTACAGTATCAACCTACAGCTACAGTATCAACCTACAGCTACAACACCACAATCCAACTGCTAACAAAGTGTTCATACACTTACATTGATAAGAGCCATGATCCAGAATGCGTAGGACACATTGGTGGTGATGATGCCCTCTGTGTGGAGGTGGTAGTGGTGGGATACGTTGTGCAGAGGGGTTGTCCCTTTACCTGCCAGGGAGCTGCGGAGGTGATGGAGGTCAGTGGAGGAGTTGGCTGTCATGTTCCCCCCCAGAACACAACTCCCCTCCGACAGGAATGGGTCTGCTACCAGGGGACTGACCAACGCTCCCAGCCCTATGAAGAAATGCAGGACCTGGGTAGAAGACAGGGAGGAATGGGAGAGAAAGAAAGGAAAATGGAGGGGGGTATGGTGGGAGATGGAGAAGGAGAGAAAATTACCGCCTGTTCTTTGAATCATCTTTGCATAATTTGTGATCAAAATACCCCTGACCCCCATTACTTTCTCCTCCCCTCCATCCCTTCCTCCTCCTTTACTCCTGCCTCTCCCTGACCTGTAGGAAAATGGCTGAGTCTTTCTGGTAGAGCTTCACCAGCTGCAGGTTGGCGATGGTGTCAATCACCCCCATTGCCGTGCCAGATATCGCCATGGCAACAGCCAGCATCAGCACATGGTGGCAAAGTGGGATGATGGCAAACACCACGGAGATGACAAGACTGGAGACGAAGAGAGCTGAGAGGGAGCAGCGGAGCCTGGAAAGGGGTGGGGGGAGAGAGGATATTAGAGCACTCTTGTGGGTAATAGTGGCTTTTGGGAAAGAACTGTTTTCATTTAACTACAATTTATAGCTCCCTCTGTTTGATTTAATTGAGCACCCTTACTGACCCTCTCTCTCCACTTCCAGTCTCATCTGGTCTGCCATCCAGGAAGCGACGGGACCCAGCCCTCTTTTGCTCCCTCTCTGGCCTTAGCCCGGTGCTAGAGGCAACTCCATGGAGGGGTAGATGAGGGGCTGTTTTTCCAGCTCTGCTAACGTGGGCCGTATTGTAGCTGGAATGTCACCTTGACCCAATACCTAGGTAAGAGCTATTTATTTACCTGGTTTATCACAGTTTATCAGACCCCCTGATGCACCTAGTGTACAGCGGAGACGCCTTATCTACACCGCCGCCTTGCCAACTTTCCACTAACTCTCTGTGTAGTGGCCTCAGTAGTAATGTTCTGTTCAACAAGCTGCAATTAAAAACAGAATGTAAATCTCTATTTTTTCTAGGTCTCTCCCTCCCCCACATCTCTCGCGCTTTTCTCACCATATCTCCCCCTCCCCTTCTCTTATCTCTTCAGCTCTGATAGAGGTGTATGTGTATTTAAACACCAGTCATGTGGCAGTAGCTCAGGAAACGTATCGGAGCAGAACTATTGGACTGGAGACCTGTGAAGATCACGAGGACAGACAGATACATTTGGTTCAAACAAACGTAATTAGTATAGGAACAATATTTCCAGTTGTCAGAGGGAAATCATTTGTTATATTCTGGGGTGGTGAGAGAGCAAAATACTCAACTTTCCAATTCATGAGCATCACTGAGATTCACACTCAGCCAGGCTCAAGGCCTTGTTGGCATTGACATGTATACCGAACAAAAGTCATTGCATGGGCATCTCAGCCCTCGCAGCTAACGTCCATTTGGAGAGCATAAACTGGGGAGTTTGAGTCGTTCAGTCAGAGTTTCCTCTTGATTGCTAGCAATAGCATAAATGCTTTGTTTAACAGTTATCTGACAAAGGTATTGATGTGAGTTTCTGTGCCTCCCCACACATTTTTTTCACCATATCAATTGTGGCCGCCGGCCGGTAAAATAAGTGTTCTGCAATAGTGTGTGGTTTCATAGCGTAGCGAGCCTAGCCATTCACTGTGGGAATGATTCAAGTGTAATGGTCAAGTGCGGCTTTTACCCATAATCTAAGGGTGCTCTCTGGTTGAATTTAACGTTAAGGTTAACCACAGTACAATGATTGAGATACAAAGACGATATTCTAATATATATTTTGTTGTATTTTTTTCTGGATTTATATCAGGCAACGCCACATGGGGTCGCGACCCCTAGTTTGGGAACCGCTGCCTTAACCTTTTTTTAAACGGACTATCATATTTGTGGATTAAATCAGACTATTAATACACTTAACAAAAATATAAAATGCAACATGAATCAATTTCAAAGATTTACTGAGTTACAGTTCATATAAGGAAATCACTCAATTGAAATAAATTAATTAGACCCTAATCTATGGATTTCACATGACTAGGGTAACATATGCATGTGTTGGTCACAGATACCTTAATAAAAGGAAGGGGGTGGATCAGAAAATCAGTCAAAATCTGGTGTGACCATCATTTGCCTCATGCAGCGTGACACATCCTCCTTCGCATAGAGTTGATCAGGCTGCTGATTGTGGCCTGTTGATTGTTGTCCAACTTCTCTTCAATGGCTGGGCGAAGTTGCAAGATATTGGCAGGAACTGGAACACGCTGTCGTACATGTCGATCCAGAGCATCCTAAACATGCTCAATGTCAGGTGAGTGACTTCCTGGCGGCAAGTAAGGACCCTATGGTAGTAGAGAAGATCATGAGTGATCTGGATGAAAACAAAGACGGCGAAGTGGACTTCCAGGAGTTTGTCATCTTGGTTGCTGCGCTGACCGTGGCCTGTAACAAGTTCTTTGTAGAGAGCCTGAATGAATGAGTTCGGAAACAGTCTGTGACCTCGGCTTTCTACTCATTATTCCTGGTTAAAAAAAATTAAAAAAACATGTATGCTTTCATTTGATTGAAATAACTATAACATCGAAAAACTGGGACATTTTCAGCTTCCAGGAATTGTGAACAGATCCTTTCGACATGGGGCAGTGCATTATCATGCTGAAACATGAGGTGATGGCGGATTAATGGAATGACAATGGGCCTCAGGATCTCATCACGGTATCTCTGTGCATTCAAATTGCCATCAGTAAAATGCTATTGTGTTCCTTGTCCATAGCTTATGCCTTCCTGCCCATACCATAACCCCACCACCATGGGGCACTCTGTTCACAAGGTTGACATCAGCAAACCACTCGTCCACACAATGCCATACCATTGCCATCTGGCCGGTACAGTTGAAACCGGGATTCATCCGTGAAGAGCACACTTCTCCAGCGAGCCAGTGGCCATCAAAAGTGAGCATTTGTCCACTGAAGTAGATTACGACGCCGAACTGCAATCAGGTTAAGACCCCGGTGAGGATGGCGAGCATGCAGATGAGCTTCCGAGACAGTTTCTGACTGTTTGTGCAGACATTCTTCAGTTGTGCAAAGCCACAGTTTCATCAGCTGTTTGGGTGGCTGGTATCAGACGATCTAGCAAGGTGCTCACTAACAAGGATGTAAACAAATCTGTCCACAAAATTTGAGAAATAAGCTTTTTGTGCGTATGGACATTTTTTGGGATCCTATTTCTGTTCATGAAAACAACACTTTACATGTTGTGTTTATATTTTTGATCATTATATAATGAGCATTCCAGTAATGTCACAAGTTAACTGACACGTGAAAACTCAAGAAAATAGCAACTCTACAGAGCGCAATGACTACAAAAAATGGCTACATTACTTCCAGACACAAAGGGTCTGTTATAGCGCTGCCCATGCTGTCACAGAAGCTATAATGGCACAGATACAAAGATCAGCCCTCTACCTATCTCTATGTCCTGTTACAAGCATATCTGCCCTCATTGGCTAGAATGATCCCACCTGATCTCGCCTCCTCCCATCTTTGTGGACTCATTTCCATTGTTAGAGTGGTCACTGTCTTATCAATATTATAGGACCAGGGGTATTCAACTCTTTCCGTACGAGGTCCAGGGCCTGCTGGTTTTCTGTACTACCTGATAATTAATTGCACCCACCTGGTGTCCCAGGTCTAAATCAGTTCATGATTAGAGAGGAACAATGAAAAACGACGTCCAGAGCTGAGTTTGAGGCTAGTAGACCATCTTTGTCATAGAGCAGTTCTGGCGGTAAATGTCAGATCCGCTGGGCCACCTTTAGCCTATTGGGCTTGCATAAATTATTATTTGGCTAATAATGGGGGCCTCAACATGAAAGGGCCGGTGTGTAATAGATGCTGGGCCATTTCTGGTCCCAGTCTGTACCTGCATAAATCTAGCTGACAACTCAACTCCATGGTGAACAAGGTTTCTGATAAAGTCCAACGGAGTTGAGCTGAGACCAGGCTTTGTGGAATTCAGCTCCGACTACATCGATTTGCCCAAGGTCAATACTTCCAAAAATGTAAATTATGAAACGCATACCTTGTACCTATGTTTGTCCTCTATAGTTGTGTGCGTGCCTTTGTTTGCTGAAATATATACTTTTAAAATAAACATTAATCAAATACAACCAATGACTGTTTGCTCATTGTTGTTGCTCTAAGATGGCAACAAGGATACAGTCTGGTTGGATTTGATTAACGTTTTATTAGAAAGTATGGATTTCGGTAAACTAATCATAACACTACAGAGGACAAACATGGGTACAAGGTAAGCGTTTCATAATACAATTATTGTAAGTATTGACTTGGGGCGAATGTAGTCCAAGCTGAATTCTACAAAGCCTGGTCTCTGCTCAACTCCATTGGTGGAGTTCATCAGAAACTGGGTACAATGTGTTTTTCCCCCTAGCACTACACAGCTGATTCAAATAAGCAAAGCTGGATGATGAGTTGGTTATTTGAATCAGTTGTGTCGTGTTAGGGCAACAATCCAAACGTGCACCCAGGGAGGAGGGGGGACCGAGTTTGGGAAACCCTGGGCTAGCCTAACCCTTTTCCTAACCTTAACCCAATTTTCCGAACCTATGTAAATTATCCTAACCTGCTACGAGAAGTGAATTAACTGTATACCATCTAGTCAAAACCAGACAGCTTTCACTCACGTCTTCTTGAAGAGTCCTCCCAGGGCGCTCCCCAGCATGAGGAATAACTGTTGGGCGAAGAAGACCCAGGTGATCTCCTGCAGAGTGGACTGAGTCTGACACCTCAGGTCCAGGATGGTCGGCCCCAGGAACGCGATACACAGCCCGAAACTGAAGAACACGCTCCAGTAAGTCAGTGTGTGCTCCCAGTGGCCCTTGAACAGAGCCCAGACACGATCATCTACTAACATCATCTCGTTGTTGCTAGTGGGTTGCGTGATGAACGCTGGAGCAGGTTATGGTTTCATTGGGAGGAAGGTTTTAAGATATCTTTACGCGCGCCGACAACACAACCCTTGACGTCTTTTGAAGTGGACTGGCAAAGTTGGGATGCCTGCATATGGCTAGCATATATGGTTAAGGAGAGTTGATAAACTTGTATTTGCCTTCCAGTCACGTCACGCTGATAGACTTCGAACTAGCAGTGCCCTCCCCTGGAAACTGGTGTCCATCAGTTAACTGTGCTGCTGTGTAGGAGACTAGGGCATCTTCCACGGCGGTGTGAAGTGTCATGATTACACGTTATTTTTCGTGTAATGCATTTGTATGGATGACTACATTTTCTGGATCTCTATTAAATATATCTATAGACCTGTCAATTTGGTCTCTGTTGTGGTGTAGCGCCACCTGTAGGTTCTCATGATATCATACAAAGGGTCATGAGTGACAAAATAAGGATGATTAGATAGTCAAAGTGGTATTAAAGACAGATTGGGAATTGTGGCAAGGCCTATTGAACACTTAAAATGTTCTCTTTCAGTTTCTTTTCAAGCATAATGGAAGACACTCAGACTGTATTGTATACTGTATTAGTACTGAATGAGAGCTAGTCAATGTACTACAGTGATAATGTATTCATTTATTTGTTATTTCTTATTTGATCACTTTTGGCTTCTTGGCGGTCACAATACATTCAGTTTCTGGTTTTAATGATAGCGCAGTAAACAAATCACATAAAATATTGAATATCACATTTCATACAAAATCTAAATATACGTGTGTCTTATAAAACATTTAGACATCATCTACAGTCATTTAATAGAGTCCTCTCTTGTTTCATCTGGCATAAAATTCACTGAGAAAGAACATGAAAACATCTGTTAAAATACATATTTCTTTTCATTACAGTACTTAAAATATCTTAATTTACCACAACAAAACACATACAATAATACTTCTGCCTCATGGGTTGCTAAAATAGAGAGGGGAAGTTTTAAAGTGTAACACACATATCGCCTTCTCTCCCAGTGGATCCCAACGATTTTACATGGCTTCACCTTCTTTCCTTCATGACCACTGACAGTGTCCACCATATAGCTTTCACCTCTTCAATTCTTTCAGTTTGGGGGTGAGAAAGCAAAGGACACATGGAAAGGTAGCTCTGTAAGAGTATTGGCTTCTTCTCCAGTGTGGGGTAAAGATAACTGCATCTCATTAGTCTAAAATGGCTTCTTTTCCTTGTCTCCTTTACTTCATCAGATGTGAAAGTGCTGGGCAGATCGCTTTTAGCAGATTCACGGTAGGCATGAACAGAAGGAAAGGAGGAATGGAAAAGGACAAGTGGAAATGGTGAGAAGAGAAGAGGTCAGTGAAACATGAAGAGTGATTGGTTGGCTTGGATGTCTGCATGGGGCTGAGGGGAGGGTACTGGGTAGGAGAATGGGAGAGAGTTCCTGGTCAGTCCCCAGAATCAGCAGTGGGAATCCAGTGTGTTACTAACATGACAGTAGAATGCTAATATTCATGTTGCACGTTTTGTCACTATTGTTTTGGACATTCATTTTATGGCTGATGCCCGACTGCGCATCAAAGAGATTGGACATTAACCTTCTTATGAAGGTATAAAAAGGTCAGCCATTTTGGCGAGGGAGTTGATAAGCCAGTGCTGTGATAGTGTGTAAAACAATGAATTTGAAGATTATCTGCACAGTATGTTTATCTAACTAGATAACCATTTTAAGTGGAATGATTCCAATATTTTGTCAAATTAACAGCCAATATGCCAACATTCCATACAAACAATGCAGTCAATCAACAGCCATACCCTGACAAGTTGCAAATGCAACAAGTACTGATTTTGTATCATATAATAACACTCATAGCTTTTGAAGGAATCAATAATTTAGACATTTATGGTCTGTTTATATAATATATTCATTCTATAGGCTATTTATAGAGAATTGGTAAAAAAAAAATCCCTATAAACGGTATAATTATATGACAATGTTTTACCAATTTCTGATATACCACGTCTTATTTTGTTGCATAAGTAAAATCAAGATTATGCCGCTACTGCCATTCATTCCAATTAGACTGTTTTGGATTTCTCCCTGACCAAAATAGCTGCCATTATCATCCCATTCTGCAACTTTGAGGGTTTATGACATAGTTCCTTTAGTAATTTAATAGGATCTGTATGGAGTGAGGGACCTAAGCTCCAAACCTTTTGAGGTGTAGTGCAAGTTCATTCTCAGAAACCCTGTCTGTGTCCATTCTCTGTTGTGGGGAGCGTGAGGGGATCAGATATGTGTTTGTTCATTTAACTTGAACCTTTATTTAACCAGGAAAGACCTTTGAGGTTGACCAGAGGGGTATACTACGAAGCAAGCTAGATCTATCTGCTCAGCTAGCCAGCTTCAGTTAGCTTCCCATTCCAGCTCGGGCTTCAACCGTACTACAGCGGTGGATATTGCTCGTCCGCCTGCCGCTAACCCTAGCAGGGTTGTAACTGTGCGTGGATGTGACTAGTCAAACCCCCAACTCGTCATTGAGACAATGCTGAAACATCAATTCATGGGCAAGTCAGTGCCACATTTTCATTTGTGCCAAAATCAAAATTCAGCGGGATATTATTTCAAATCGACTTTCAGAAGTGACATTTTGATTTATTTCTTTGGTGTGGTTATCAATGCATGAGCACATTTTCTCCCCACTCCATCAATAAAATACTTGTATAAAGTCATACAACATTTTTACTGTGTGTGATGTTTCAAATGCATATCTCATTAACAAAATGTGATAGGTATTTTAACATTAGGATTTTTTGCACACATTTTATTAATAAAATATTTAATCAGTTGTCTTCCTCAAATGAAGTGGATGATGCAATCATATGAGAGAGAGAGAGGGAATCTGATTTCATTGGTCCTTAACTCGTGGCTCAGACACTTAAATGTCTTTTAGTTAGACTGGCCCAGAGCAGGTTAGATCTGAAGGGTTAGTTGACATAGAAATGTACCTGGCTAAAAGGTGACCCACTTTAGTGGTACCAGTTATCCCAAGTTGAACTCAGAGGTGACATCGCTAACTCCTCAAACTACATTCATAGTATAGGGCTCTGGATATGACCTCGAAGTTTGTATTTGTATGGGGGATTGGGGTGTTTTTGTCTTCAAATCCGATTCCTCCTTGATGCTTTCTCAGAATAGACTCTCCCTGTCTGTACCCCTCTGGCTGGTCATCCTTTAGAATATGCTCTGTCTTCTGTTCTTTCCCCGACCTGGGGTTGGTAAAGAGAACACGGACATGACTGAACATGCTTTCATGGTTTATTTCCAGTAGTCATTTCATATTGTTGTGATGGTTTCTGGAAGTAATGTGTTGAGACTACCTGGAGGCTGGAACACTGAGCTGTAATGTGTTGAGACTACCTGGAGGCTGGAACACTGAGCTGTAATGTGTTGAGACTACCTGGAGGCTGGAACACTGAGCTGTAATGTGTTGAGACTACCTGGAGGCTGGAACACTGAGCTGTAATGTGTTGAGACTACCTGGAGGCTGGAACACTGAGCTGTAATGTGTTGAGACTACCTGGAGGCTGGAACACTGAGCTGTAATGTGTTGAGACTACCTGGAGGCTGGAACACTGAGCTGTAATGTGTTGAGACTACCTGGAGGCTGGAACACTGAGCTGTAATGTGTTGAGACTACCTGGAGGCTGGAACACTGAGCTCCGGTGGCCTGGGTCTTTCTGCAGTTGAATCTCTCTGAGGGAAAACACTGAGGAGGCTAAGGTGGGGGGTGAGAAATATTGGTCAATGGTGTTTTTTGCACATAATGCACAAAACAATTTGCCACTTAATACATCATCCTCAGCACATGACTGAAGTCAAATATATCTGTGTGTGTGTGTGTGTCTTAGTCTTACTGTCTGCGAGGCTGTGGATGTTCTCTCCCAGGCTGAGGAAGTAGGGGTGTCTTAGAGATGCTTCAGCTGAGACTCTGGTCCTAGTGTCATACTGAAATAACACAGAGATACACACTTAAAACCAGAATAGCGGTTTGGTATACAACACTAGTGGTTAGAGGTTGGTGTAGGGGTGGTTTCTTACCAGGAGTAGAGCAGTAAGCATGTCAATCCCTTCAGTATCCAGCCTGGAGAAGAAACACAGTACTTGTTTAGTTGTGATTTGTGTTACATGAGCAAGTGGTTGGTAAGTGCTCTTATTGTGGTTGTGTAACCTGGGCACGTGGTTGATGAGTGGTTGAGGTCTGTACTGGGAGAACATGTAGGATCTGAACTCATCGTTATTGGAGATACCTGGCCAGCTGTCCTCTGTTGGTGTACCTGAGAGAGACAGGAGAGGGTCATTCTTCATATTCTATGTCTGTATGTATTTGAATCCTCACGACTTACCCCAGCAAGATGGCTCCCTGTGGTGTAAATTAAAAAAATAGAATTACCAATGAGTCTGAAGACCAAGTGCAGCTCCTCCTTCACTGTGGAGCCGGGGAACATGGGACGACCCGTCGCCATCTCAAATAGAATACATCCCACGCCCCTTTAACACACAGAAAGCACAGGATTTAAATCGAAAGTGAAGGTGCACGTTCGACATTGCAGCCGACTTTAAAGTTGAGTCAAGACTGACTGATCTACAAATCACCTTGCGTCATAAATAAATACTCTGGATTATTTGTAGATCAGTCAATCAGTCACCATTTACCCACGATGCATCATGGATTTGCTGCTCTCGGACACAGCCAAATTGATCTTTGGAGACTAATGCCTGAAGGGAGGTGGTAAGGGTGGTACTGCCTTGAAAAATTAAAGGAGAGCCGCACACACTAGGAGCTCAGATGCAGTAATTGAATAACCAACGATTCGACAGACGAGCCATCAGGGTATAATGACAAACACTTCGGGTCACTAGTTTTACAAAAACATGAATGGATTGCATACGATCATAGATGCAATTCGGCCACATAGGACTACAAACATTTACAATAGCAAATCACAATCACAAGAATGTCTTCAGATCAATGTCTACATTGAGTCCGAAGGGAGCAAGGGTCTTTAAATTAAAGATCCAGGCAGCCTCTCGTTTTAACAAATTGTCGAGGTCACCCCCTCTCCTAGGGAGGGTGACATGTTCGATGCCGATATAACGTAGGGATGAAATCGAGTGGTTTTCTTCCAAAAAGTGGGCCGCAACTGGGTAAGACGAGTTTTTGCACCTAATGGTGCTACGATGCTCTGAGATTCATACTTTTAATTCGCCCTTTGTTTTACTGACATTTTTACCGCAAGGACAAGTTATAAGATAAATAACTGCCTTAGTGGAGCACATGACAACACCTTTGATTGGGATCTGTTTCCCTGTTTGGGTTGTTTTAAAGGATCTACATTTATAAGTGCCATTGCATTGAGCACAGCCATTAATTACACTTGTAGTTTCCATCCAGTAGGGGCGCAAATAAACATTGTGCAGGGATATCTTGGGGTGGTAAATCAGAGATTACCAGTTGATCTCTGAGGTTTCTGCCCCGCGAGAATACGATCAAGGGAGGGTCCGAAAACACATTACAGATACGGTCATCGGATCTTAGAATGTGCCAATATTTGAATTCCCTTAATTTGTTCAGAGCACTTTGAATAGCGGGTAGTTAGAACGCAAGAATGCTTCTTTTTGCGAGACTGTCCTTGAAAAAGATCATGTCTCGGTTTGTTTTGAATTCTCAATGGCAGTATTAATCTGACCATTTTTATACCCCCTCTCCTTGAATTTTCTTTGCGTCTCAGCCATATTTCTGTCAATCAAATTAGTTTTTTGCTAATTCTTTTGATTCGACAGAATTGGCTGTAGGACAAACTGTTTTTCAAGGGAAGCTGGTGACAACTATCAGCCCTCAACAAACTGTTACGATCAGTGGGTTTCCTGTAAAGATCAGTGTATAGAACATTATCCTCACACAAAATCAGAAGATCAAGGAAACTGATTTTGACGTGTGTCAGATTGCATAGTAAATCTCAGATGCTCAGAACAAGAGTTAAGAAAAGCATGGAATGCCTGGAGCTCTTTGGCATCACCCCTCCATAGAAGAAAAATATCATCAATATACAATTGCCAAATAATGATGTTAGGCAAGAAAATGTTTTTGAGAGGATTGAAAATGGATTGTTTCTCCATGTAACCCACATACAAATGAGCATAGTTAGGAGCCATGGGGGATCCCGTAGCAGTACCCTTCATCCGAATAAAGAAATCATTTAGAAACATGAAATAGTTGTGTGTGAGTACTATTTCAGCCAATGTTATAAAGCATGCACTGGAAGGTGTCACGTTGCAGAGGAAAATGTTCCATAGCTTCAATACCGCCCTCGTGTGGAATATTAATGTATAATGACTCAACATCAGAAGTAACTAACAAAGTATTCTCAGGAAGAGGATCAAGAGATTCAGTAATATAGATCATACTGCTGGTGTCCTTTACCAAGGAGGGGAGCTGTTCTGCAAGTGGTCTAATAAAAAAATGATAAAGGGTCCGTTTCTGCATCAATGCTCGCTACAACAGGGAGCCCTGGAGGTTTTGTAACATTCTTGTGTAATTTCGGCAAAGTATAAAAAGTAGCAATTTGAAGTGTTGAATAGCCAAAAAGTTGTTCTTTTTTTGTTATCTGACCAGAACTTAAATACCCATCTAGGACAGTAAAGATCGTGTTCTGAAATGGGGCAGTGGGGTCACTTCTGAGTTTCTTGTAAAAGGTGTTGTCAAGCAGTTGTCTATGACACTCATTTTATATAAACAGTCCTATCCATGAGTACAACCGACCCACCCTTATCAGCAGGGGGGTAAGGACTGACATATCGGATTGTACCACCGACCCACCCTTATCAGCAGGGAGGGTAAGGACTGACATATCGGATTGTACAACCGACCCACCCTTATCAGCAGGGAGGGTAAGGACTGACATATCGGATTGTACCACCGACCCACCCTTATCAGCAGGGAGGGTAAGGACTGACATATCGGATTGTACCACCGACCCACCCTTATCAGCAGGGAGGGTAAGGACTGACATATCGGATTGTACCACCGACCCACCCTTATCAGCAGGGAGGGTAAGGACTGACATATCGGATTGTACAACCGACCCACCCTTATCAGCAGGGAGGGTAAGGACTGACATATCGGATTGTACCACCGACCCACCCTTATCAGCAGGGAGGGTAAGGACTGACATATCGGATTGTACCACCGACCCACCCTTATCAGCAGGGAGGGTAAGGACTGACATATCGGATTGTACCACCGACCCACCGTTATCAGCAGGGAGGGTAAGGACTGACATATCGGATTGTACAACCGACCCACCTTATCAGCAGGGAGGGTAAGGACTGACATATCGGATTGTACCACCGACCCACCTTATCAGCAGGGAGGGTAAGGACTGACATATCGGATTGTACAACCGACCCACCCTTATCAGCAGGGAGGGTAAGGACTGACATATCGGATTGTACCACCGACCCACCCTTATCAGCAGGGAGGGTAAGGACTGACATATCGGATTGTACCACCGACCCACCCTTATCAGCAGGGAGGGTAAGGACTGACATATCGGATTGTACCACCGACCCACCCTTATCAGCAGGGAGGGTAAGGACTGACATATCGGATTGTACCACCGACCCACCCTTATCAGCAGGGAGGGTAAGGACTGACATATCGGATTGTACCACCGACCCACCCTTATCAGCAGGGAGGGTAAGGACTGACATATCGGATTGTACCACCGACCCACCCTTATCAGCAGGGAGGGTAAGGACTGACATATCGGATTGTACCACCGACCCACCTTATTAGCAGGGAGGGTAAGGACTGACATATCGGATTGTACCACCGACCCACCCTTATCAGCAGGGGGGTAAGGACTGACATATCGGATTGTACCACCGACCCACCTTATCAGCAGGGAGGGTAAGGACTGACATATCGGATTGTACAACCGACCCACCCTTATCAGCAGGGGGGTAAGGACTGACATATCGGATTGTACAACCGACCCACCCTTATCAGCAGGGGGGTAAGGACTGACATATCGGATTGTACAACCGACCCACCCTTATCAGCAGGGGGGTAAGGACTGACATATCGGATTGTACAACCGACCCACCCTTATCAGCAGGGAGGGTAAGGACTGACATATCGGATTGTACAACCGACCCACCCTTATCAGCAGGGAGGGTAAGGACTGACATATCGGATTGTACAACCGACCCACCCTTATCAGCAGGGAGGGTAAGGACTGACATATCGGATTGTACAACCGACCCACCCTTATCAGCAGGGAGGGTAAGGACTGACATATCGGATTGTACAACCGACCCACCCTTATCAGCAGGGAGGGTAAGGACTGACATATCGGATTGTACAACCGACCCACCCTTATCAGCAGGGAGGGTAAGGACTGACATATCGGATTGTACAACCGACCCACCCTTATCAGCAGGGAGGGTAAGGACTGACATATCGGATTGTACAACCGACCCACCCTTATCAGCAGGGAGGGTAAGGACTGACATATCGGATTGTACAACCGACCCACCCTTATCAGCAGGGAGGGTAAGGACTGACATATCGGATTGTACAACCGACCCACCCTTATCAGCAGGGAGGGTAAGGACTGACATATCGGATTGTACAACCGACCCACCCTTATCAGCAGGGAGGGTAAGGACTGACATATCGGATTGTACAACCGACCCACCCTTATCAGCAGGGAGGGTAAGGACTGACATATCGGATTGTACAACCGACCCACCCTTATCAGCAGGGAGGGTAAGGACTGACAAATCGGATTGTACAACCGACCCACCCTTATCAGCAGGGAGGGTAAGGACTGACATATCGGATTGTACAACCGACCCACCCTTATCAGCAGGGAGGGTAAGGACTGACATATCGGATTGTACAACCGACCCACCTTATCAGCAGGGAGGGTAAGGACTGACATATCGGATTGTACAACCGACCCACCCTTATGAGCAGGGAGGGTAAGGACTGACATATCGGATTGTACAACCGACCCACCCTTATCAGCAGGGGGTTAAGGACTGACGTATCGGATTGTACCACCGACCCACCCTTATCAGCAGGGAGGGTAAGGACTGACATATCGGATTGTACCACCGACCCACCCTTATCAGCAGGGAGGTAAGGACTGACATATCGGATTGTACAACCGACCCACCTTATCAGCAGGGGGTTAAGGACTGACGTATCGGATTGTACCACCGACCCACCCTTATCAGCAGGGAGGGTAAGGACTGACATATCGGATTGTACAACCGACCCACCCTTATCAGCAGGGGGTTAAGGACTGACATATCGGATTGTAAATCAAGCAAAGCTTGTTTTTCATCCTGAGGTAAATTTATGTGAAGATGTGGACTCCTGTTTGTTCTTAAGGAGATGAACAACATCCTTTTCAACAAGTCTGCAATATGTCTCAATAGAGTGACTGTGATTGGATGGAGGTACAAAATAACTCTTACTTCTAAAAGGAGTCGGAGTACGTGCAGGTGAGCAACCTACTTGTTCAGTAGAAACATCACGATTAGGGGAGCAAAAATGTTCCCTTAAACTGATGTTTCTTAAAAAAACTTGAACATGTACCTTAACATTGAAATCATTGCACTGAGTTGTAGGCACAAAGGATAACCCTTTATTAAGCAAGGAGACATGTGCAGGGCTCAATATCTTGCTTGATAAATAGAAGACACTCAGTCCCGTGGGTTCTGGGACCGTGTGAACAGTCCCCTCTGACTCTGGTTGTGTCTCCATGGAAATAACAAACCCCTGGAGACACACATATACACACACACACTGATGGAATCATAACATTACATCACATGGGGGCCAGCATGCACACACACAGTTTTGTTTTGCTAACCTTGTGGGGACACACAATTGACTCCTGTTCAAAATCCTATTTTCCTAACCTTAACCCTCAACCTAACTCAAATATAGCCTTTAACCCCTAACACATTCTAAACCTAAACCCCTTAGAAATAGCCTTTTTCCTTGTGGGGACTTGCAAAATGTCTCCAGTTGGTCTATTTTTTTTTGGTTTGTTTACTATTCTTGTGGGGACTTCTGGTCCCCATAAGTATATTTAAAAATGTCCACACACACTAATCTGCCCCACCCCTGCATGCACACACATATACACACACACAGACAGCAAGAGGTTTGTCGGTAGAACAGAGACACAGACACACACATCAAAGACTGTGTGTAGGGATCACAAGCAGGCCTATGTAAGAGGCAGGGTGTCATAGAGTACACTGCTTCCCTTTGTTTATCACTGAGGGTGTCGGCTCCGATGGAGACCCATCCACTGATGAAAGGAATGTTTTGCAAATGAGTTTATGAAAGGTTCTGTATTGATGTGTTGCTGGATAATAGCCTTTGGAGATTCAAGGTTAATGAATGTGATGCAGAAATTATCACCATGGTGATTGCTCACATCAGGAGTGGTGGCTTACATGCAAGTTAAGTGAAGGAACAGCTTAGCAATATTGCTGTGATGATTCATAGTGTGGTAAACATATCTAATCAAAACATGTTCTCCCTCATTTAGGTTTTCACTCTGGTAGTGTTGAAGGTTAAAACTTCTTCAGGATCAGTGGGTCCCCTGCTGGACGGTTGAGCTAACGTAGGCTAATGCAATTAGCATGAGGTTGTAAGTAACAACAACATTTCCCAGGACGTAGACATATCTGATATTGGCAGTAAACTTAGATTAACAAGAATTTAACTGCACTGTCCAATTTACAGTAGCTATTACAGTGAAAGAATACCATGCTATTGTTTGACGAGACTGCACAGTTTTGAACATTAATTTTTTAATAAACAAATTAGGCACATTTGGGCAGTCTTGATACAACATTTTGAACAGAAATGCAATGGTTCATTGGATCAGTCTAAAACTTTGCACATACACTGCTGCCATATAGTGGCCAAAATCTAAATTGCACCTGGGCTGGAATAATACATTATGGCGTTTCTCTTGCATTTCAAATATGATGGTAGAAAAAAGTTTTGTTTTTCTTTGTATTATCTTTTACCAGATCTAATGTGTTATATTCTCCTACATTCCTTTCACACTTCCACAAACTGCAAAGTGTTTCCTTTTTAAATGGTACCAAGAAAATGTATATCCTTGCTTCAGGGCCTGAGCTACAGGCAGTTAGATTTGGGTATGTCATTTTAGGCGAAAATTGAAAAAAGAGGCCGATCCTTAAGAGGTTTTAATCTATGTGACACTGAGTAGGTTTGTTGAAATGCCTCTGTCTCTGTGAGTCAGAATGGAGGTGTGTGTGTGTGTGTGTGTGTGTGTGTGTGTGTGTGTGTGTGTGTGTGTGTGTGTGTGTGTGTGTGTGTGTGTGTATGTGTGCTCGCATATGCGTGTGTATGTGTGGTATGTACTCACCACATGTCGATGGGTGTAGAGTACTCTGTGGTACCCAGCAGTACTTCAGGGGGGCGGTACCATAGAGTCACCACCTCGTTGGAGTAGGTCTTAGTTGGCACAGACTTGGCCCGGGCCAGACCTGACCAATCAAACAGTCATGAGCTGGATCTCAGAGAGGGAGCGTTTTATGTACTGATCTGGTCTTCTATTTTGTTTGTATGCCAAGAATGAAAACAGGAAGCAGACCAAACTCTTTGGTCCTTTTAAAAACCGTCTGTAGGTAAATTAATGTGTGCAGTAGCTTGGAAAATAAATAAATTACTCTGGATGACAACATACTGATGTTTGTTTCTAACATTAGGGCAATTTTTCTAAAGAAGTGAAATCGTGTTTTGTTTCCTTGACACGATACTAAAGAGTAACGCGATGGAATCGGCCCAGCCCTAGATAATATAGAGGGAGATCTGTTACTAGGTTGTCAGTGTGTCTGTATGGTGAGACTATCTCTGTGTGTGTGTCATACCGAAGTCTGCTAGTTTGAGCTCTCCCTTGTCATTGATGAGCAGGTTCTGAGGTTTGAGGTCTCTGTGAAGGATCTTCCTCTTATGGCAGTAGGACAGACCACGTAACAACTGGAACATAAAGATCTACAGAGAGAGAGGAGAGGGGGCAGAGAGAGAGAAGACATAACGTCTCTGTCTGATGATGATTAACAGTGTTCAGTAGGGTGGACTAACCTTGACATTGTTCATGCACATGAGGTTTCCACAGTTGTCCAGGTACTGTTTCAGATCACTGTCCTGAGACACACAGGCACACATTTTCAGAACTTTAACTTGTAAGTAAAACAAGCAGATATAACACTGGTTAATATACTGATCATGAAGTATTTGAAAGATGTGTGTACTACTCACCAGGTACTCAAAGACTAGAGTGAGGGAGCGTTCTGTGTGTATGATGTCATGCAGCGTGACAATGTTGGCATGTTTTAGGTTCTTCAGTAGAGACACTGCAGAGACGCACAGAGAAAATGGTTGGATGCTGCTCTGGCTGCATGGGGGCGTGAGGACATGCGAATGGTATTTTAGCGCCACTGGGTGGTAGTGTTCTACTCTTGAGTTCTGAAAAGCTACTGTAGTAAATCTGAGACAAAAACCCTGTTGGTACAGTATGTGTTTTGTGAGGAGGGGTCAGAGGTTAGGAGAGGTTTGATGGTTGTATTAGTCTCTCTAGACGGACGGGATGCCTCCCACAATTTACCAATGTTCCAGCATACACGTCTGTACTTTGTCCGCCATCAGATTGGAAGGGAGGAGTTGGATGCCAGAAAATCAGCCCAGAGCCCTGCCGTAAACATGTCCAGCAGCTAGCTAGATGGAGCTTGCCGAGGATATTTTCAATGCGTGCATTCTGCAAGCGAGTCGTTTGCATGCGCTATGATATTAGTGTTACAAGCTTACAACCACTGACTGTGGCTGTGGCTAAAACTAACCTAGCTATCTTCGCCCGTATTGTGTCCGCCTCTGTCATGTTTCCGAGGGGATTCTTTTTAAGTGCCGCATACCCACTCGTGATTTGTTGGGAGAGTTGTCTGTGTGAAGAGCGTCCTCCAAATCCAACATAATTCCCAGACCTAGCGCTGTAGCTCTAGGCCTGGCATTTCCGAGACAAGTATAGGGTGCTGTGTGTTTTTACCTTCCCTGATAGCTGTACAGGGCGCTCCTTCCTCGTGCTCTAACCTAATCTCTTTCAGCGCCACCAGGTTTTCCGTCAGTTTGCTCCGCCCCTTAAAAACCGTGGCGTATGTCCCCTACACAGGAACAGGAAGTAATTGAAACGGGAATAATTAGTTAATCACATCAGTACTTTTTTTGCATATATAATGGTCGTCACTTTATGGCCATTCCAAATATCTAACCCTGACTACTGAGCCTAACCCTTAACCCTAACCCATAACATTAACCCAACCCCATAACTTTATCCCTAACACTAACCTTAACCCTAACCCTACCCCATAACCTTATCCCTACCCCATAGCCTTATCCCTAACTCTAACCTTATCAAATCAAATTTTATTAGTCACATGCGCCGAATACAACAGGTGTAGACCTTACAGTGAAATGCTTACTTACGAACCCCTAACCGACAGTGCGGTTTAAAAAAATACGGATAAGAATAAGAGATGATAAAAGTAACAAGTGATTAAAGAGCAGCAGTTAAAATAATATATACAGGGGTATGTCAGTACAGAGTCTGTGCGGCAGCACAGGTTAGTTGAGGTAGTACGTACATGTAGGTAGAGTTAATTAAAAGTGACTATGCATAGATGACAACAGAGAATGGCAGTGGTGTGGAGAGGGGGGGGGGCAATGTGAATAGTCTGGGTAGCCATTTGACTAGATGTTCAGGAGTCTTATGGCTTGGGGGTAGAAGCTGTCCCTATCCCTAACACTAACCCTACCCCATAACCTTATCCCTAACCCTACCCCATAACCTTATCCCTAACCCTACCCCATAACCTTATCCCTAACCCTACCCCATAACCTTATCCCTAACCCTACCCCATAACCTTATCCCTAAACCTACCCCATTACCTTATCCCTAACCCTACCCTATAACCTTATCCCTAACCCTACCCCATAACCTACCCCATAACCTTATCCCTAAACCTACCCCATAACCTTATCCCTAACCCTACCCCATAACCTTATCCCTAACCCTACCCCATAACCTTATCCCTAACCCTACCCCATAACCTTATCCCTAACCCTACCCCATAACCTACCCCATAACCTTATCCCTAAACCTACCCCATAACCTTATCCCTAACCCTACCCCATAACCTTATCCCTAACCCTACCCCATAACCTTATCCCTACCCCATAACCTTATCCCTAACTTATAAAGGTTTGTTTGGCTACCAGGTAGCTTTGTCATTGCTGTCTCTTTTTTTGAAACACTGGCTTGTCTCATGGCAGGATGTAAGGTATTTTAAACATGACCACCTTGTTATGTAGATGAGCAGTCATGGTTGACCAACCAGACCCTAGTTCTGTTAGGACATGTCTTTACAGTAAACTAACCCCCCCCCCCTCTGATTTGAGGTGACCTAGACTGCATGCCATTCCAGAACACTGCTCCCACCCTGCGGTCTTCCATGTTCACCCCTTCACAGATCTGGCAGGACTGCATAGGTGTAAGCAATATGAAGGAAACTTAACACAGGGATTGCTTACACCTATCCAGCTATTGTGAAAGGGAGTGAATGAGGACAGATGGCAGGGGACAACTTTCTGTAATGAGATGCAGCCCAGTTGTTGACCCAAATGACTGAGCATGACTAGGACAGATGTAGCCTATTTAGTCTGACTGCTCCTCTGCACTAACAGTAACTCAGCATTCATGAGTACAGTCTGAGACAACAGATAAGTAGCCACTGTGTGTGAGAGTACATACACCAGTTCTATAAATCAATCTAATATTGCTATGTAGAACTAGGTTTGCAGTAGGGGAGACCGGGGTTGGTTGTCACACGTTTTACTCTCGTGTAGTTCTCAGCACCAGTATATCTTACAAGACTCTTCAACATTATAGAAAGGAAGGTCTTGGGTTGAAATGGGGACCGTTTTTATCCTCATCTTATTCCAACATGGAGTTATAAGCAATCAAACACACTCTGTCCACTTGTGACAACCAGTATGTAGTTGGTTGTCACAGTGTTTGCTAGTAGCTTATTCCTTTTGGAACAGGAAATGAAGCACTATAGCATACATTGGCTTGGCTATTTCTAAGACTTTCTTTGCTCAAACAATATTTCAAACAAAATTCTGCATTTTATGCCTTGAGAACAACATATGACATTTTGAGTAGGTTTGTGTGGGTGTGAGACAGAAGAAATGTGTGCGGCAACAAACCCAGATGGCCCAGATTCCTCTGCCCAACGGATGTATACGTGATGCATCGGGAAGATGCAGTTTAGATATCGTTTGCTAATTGGCAAGACGTCTCAGATGTATTTAGAATATCTACATTCTAAATTCTACGTTGTTTATACGTCCGCCAGGCATCAACATTCTTTTCTGATGTCTCGGCGACGTCTTTCCAATGTGTAAACGCTTTCCACACTACATATTCCCAAGACATTTTGATATGTCGGCCAAAGGTGTTTGTGTTTACTGGTAAGGGGGGTCTTTATAGCAACAGCACAAAAGAGCTTGGGATTTATTGTATACTGGCAGTGGCAATGTCCCCAATTAATATATGGTTATAATGGAGTTGATAGGGACAACCAACCCCACGTTCCATGTGACAATCCCACCCCAATGCTAATTACCACATGGCTTGACCTAGCAACTTAGAAATAGGTTTGGAATGTAGTCTTTCTGCTTTTCAGCAAACATAATTTCATAATTCTAACATTTATACAAAACTTTATTTTACTTTCACTTATGAAATACACAAATTCTCCTCATCTCAGGGGTTAAATAGAAGGTGAAAACCCACGCACTGAATAACCACACTGGGAATACCCACACACCTTTAGTTTCAATGATTCTAATTTCTCCGTATCCTGCACCTATTAAATCAGCTGGATGTGTGCCTTAAACTGCAGCTGAAAGCACGTAACCATAGCGACATTCTTACCTCTCCCAGTTTTCCCAGTTTCACGTATGTCTCCAGCTTTCCAAAGCCAATGTCAGACTGTATGGAAAAATACACAAGGTAGCCTAAAGTTAGCATAAAGTTATGCAACACCCAATTCCCCTTTTGTGAGAAAAGAATTGCCCCCTTACGCTCAATAGCTGTTTGTGCCACATTTGGCTGCAATGACTGCAACCAAATTCTTCATGTAGTTGTTGATCAGTTTCTCACATCACTGTGGAGAAATTTTTGCCCACTCTTGCATGCAGAACTGCTGTACATCAGCAACATTTGTAAGTTTTCAAGCATGAACTGCTCATTTCAAGTCCTGCCACAACATCTCCATTGGGATTAGGTCTGGGCTTTGACAGATGGCCTGACATTCTCCTGTAGAATTCTCTGATACAGAGCAGAATTCATGGTTCCTTCTATTAAGGAAAGTCGTCCAGGTCCTGAGGCAGCAAAGCATCCCCAAACTATCATACTACCACCACTACGCTTGAGTGTTGGTTAGTGTAGAATTCAGTGTTTGGTTTTCGCCAGGCATAATGGGACCCATGTAGTCCAAAAAGTTGACTCAAGTTTGCCAAAAAAGCACCTGGAAGCATCTGGATGATCATCAAGACTCTGACAATGTTTTCCAGACAATGTTTTATGGACAGGTGATTCAGAAGTCTAACTTTTTGGATGACATGGGTCCCATTATGCCTGGTGAAAACCAAACACTGCATTCCACAGTAGAAACCTCATACCAACAGTCAAGCATGGTGGTCGTATGATGGTTTGGGGATGCTTTGCTGCCTCAGGACTAAGACGATCCAAAAGACACAATCAAGTCTACATGAAAATGGCTAAAAAGCAACACATTTTAAGTTTTGGAATGGCCAAGTCAACGCCCAGACCTAATCCCAATTGAGATGTTGTGGGAGGACTTGAAATGAGCAGTTCATGATTAAAAACCCACAAATGTCACTAGTTAAAGCAGTTCTGCATGGAAGAGTGGGACAAAATCCCTCCACAGCGTCGTGAGAGACTGATCAACAACTACAGGAAGCGTCTGGTTGGAGCCATTGCAGCTAAATGTGGCACCACTAGTTATTGAGTGTAAGGGGACAATTACTTTTTCACACAGGGGCATTGGGTGTTGCATAACTTTGTTTATCAATTAAATGAAATAAGTATCATTGGTATTTGTTCACTCGGGTTCCTTTTATCTAATATTAGGTTTGGGTTGAAGATCTGATAACATTCAGTATAAAAAAAAAGAAAAAAAAAAAGGCAAAATCTGAGAAATTTAGAAAGGGGCAAATACTTTCTCATGGCTCTGCATGTAAGGTTATGACCATATGGTTTAGGCATCATGGTATTGGGTACAGGGGGGTAGTCTACTGACCAGTAAAGCCTGCAGGGACATGCGGCTGAGGGATTTGATTTAGGGTATTAGGGTATTAGGGTACTGCAGTATGGGTGTAAGGGGGTACAGGGTACTTAACAGTGACTGTCACGACATGTCTGAGTGGATTGATTTAGGGTATAGGGGTATGGGTGTATTAGGGTATTGCAGTATGGGTGCATATAGGGGTTTGAGGTATGTGATACTAACCAGTGAAGCCCGTAGTGACATGCAGCTGAGGGGTTAGGGTATTGGGGTATTAGAGCAGTTGTTCCCAACAAGGGGTACTAGGACCAGTTGGTGTACTTGGTCTATCCACAGGGGGTACTTGAAGACTCATGAGACCATAGGCCTACTGGTAAAATTCAAATGAGGGGGTTCTTCAGGGGTACTCCGGGCAGAGCAAAATTCACTTGGTGGTACAGTAACCGAAAAAGTTTGGGAACAACTGTATTTATGTATAGGGGTACTCACCAGTGAAGCCCGCCGGGACATGCGGCTGAGGGGTTTGCAGGGAGGAGAGTTGTTCTCATTCTCCATTTCTCTCTGCATCTGCAGCTTTTTGAGGATCTCTGGAGGCAGGCGGATGTCCATGGGCAGAGACATACGTTTACTCACATCCTGCAGAGAATCAATCAGTCATCGATATGCAACACTCACACAATCAATCATTATTTGTGCAAATACACACATCATAAATGGCCAATTTTCTCACATGATTCATGACACATTGCACCAGAACAGGTTTATTGTTGTTATTATTTATTGCGCCATCCACCACCCCACCCTCTTTGGAGGACTTTGTTTTACTAAAAAAACTGCCATTTTGTTACATACACATTATTCATAACTTTCACATACATGGTACTTCTATACACAGTATTACATGACACAAAATATAGTTTGATTTACACATGAAATGGTATTTTCGGTGCTAACTATTACAGATCATGAGCTGTTAATCCCACCCCGCTGCTACTCTCAGCCCACCCCGCCTATCTCCGTAGCCCACCCCGCCTATCTCCGTAGCCCACCCCGCCTATCTCCGTAGCCCACCCCGCCTATCTCCATAGCCCACCCTTTCTCAATTTCCATGTGCCATATATTTTTCAACTGTGCTTCTGAACTCTGAACCTTTCTAATCTCATAGTATCCAAAGAGTATTGCTAACAGTATTATTATGTAATGCTAATTGATTGACTGACTTTCCAAATGGCCAACAGTGCTATTTGTAGGGTTAGTTTTAGGTTAATGCTGTGATCTGTTTTTACAGTGTAGAGGTAAGGAGTGATTGTCTACTGAAAGCTAGGGATGATTAGACGATCATTAGTTTGAGAAAGTAATCTTCTGTTCTGTCTGTGGTTCTGAATGCAGACCTGTCTTAATGTAGGACAAGACGAATCAATCCTCTGTTCTGTTAATCTGTTCTTCCACCCTATGACACAGTTTCTCCTGTGAGTGACTATCTATCTCACACTTCCCCCCTGCACCACACTTCTGGAACTGTCTGAAATAAGGTGTTTGTGTGTTTGTGTGTATGTGAATTTCCCGTGTGTGTGTGTGTGTGTGTGTGTGTGCACAAACACGTGTTTGTGACTGTCGCTCTTTGCAGTTATTTTTGATGAAAAGTAAGATGGCTGAATTTTCTAGCTAAAGGTGTCTGGCATGGCGGGTTATGTGGAAAAGAAAGAGCATTCAGACGATGGCTTGTAATTCCCTGTGGGCTGTGTAGCAGCTGCTGCTGCTGCTCTGAGGCTGAGAGGAAGTTATGGCCACTCAGTTTTGAGAGGGAGGAGAGGAACCCAGTCAGTAGCTCTTATGATATCATAAAGGTGTAATAACAGGTTTTGTAAAGGTGTTATGAATGTCTTATGTATACCCCCTTCAAGTAAAGTTTTACCTACATTTGTACAGGAGGCTATATTTGCTTTAGTGTCCCTCTCAGTATAGCAGTTCCTCTCGGATTGAAACCACTTTGGTGTTGTGAGCTAGACTATACTAATTGGCATGTCAATGTGAACTTTATCATTTCTAAACTTTCCTATTTCTCCTTCTCCCTAACTCTCCCTCCCTGTCTCACCATCATAGAGAAGTGTCGGTGGGGTGCTTTGCTGCGGTACTGGTGATAGGAGGGGGACTGTGCTCCGGGTGCGGCTGGCTCAGGGCTCACTGGACTGGGACTGGCCTCAGGGTGCAGTGACGGCAGGGTCAGGCTGTCTGGAGTCAGTGCTGCAGGTCAGACAGAGAGGGAGAACACACACTTTAGAGTTATGGAAAACATTTACCACACAGATGCTGAGAAATAATCCATATTGTAGCCTTAAACACGCACGGACAGGCTTGCTTGAACAACCTCTCTTCAGTGTTGTACACAGCAGATTGAGTGGACAATTACACTTTACGAATAAAAGAAATACAGCACTCATTCAGACACTACACAAGGCTGCATCAGCTACAGTGTGGAAATATGTGCATGTGTTTACAGTCCTCTGAACAGCTTGTGTTTCAGCCTTGGTTTGATCCTGTGTGTGACTGGGTTGTTGGTCTAGCTGCTGTTGGATGTGTTTGGAGTGGATGTGTTTGGAGTGGATGTGTTTGGAGTGGATGTGTCTGTTCCATCGCATCGACTAACACCTCTGTGTATGTGGATACGTGTGTCTATGTGTGTATACTTATTGGATGTGTGTGCGTGTGTGCACATGCATTCAGCCCGCTGCCTCTCGGGGTGTTTGATGTAGACTGTGGTGAGCTCTTTAACTCTGTGTTTCCATGGGGACACTGATTGTTAACAAAAACGTGTGCGCATGTGGCTAAATGGAGGGAGATATCCTCTCTCTCTCTTCTGAGGCAAAGACGTCAACTCGATTATTCAATGTTGATTCAACGTAATTTCATTGAAATGACGTGATAACAGCAAATCAAGTCAATTTGTCACATGTGCCGAATACAACAGGTGTAGACCTTACAGTGAAATGCTTACTTACAAGCCCTTAACCAACAATGCAGTTAAGAAAGTGTTAAGTAAAAAAAGAAGTTAAATAGAACATAAAGCATCAGTAAAATAACAGTAGCCAGGCTATATACAGGGTGTACCAGTACAGAGTCGGTGTGCGGGGGCACAGGTTAGTCGAGGATTGTTTCAACCAGTGTGTGCCCAGCGAGCTCTCTGTCTGTATCCGTCTCTGTCTACGTATTCTCTCTGACCGATACAGTATCACAGCCTTTATTAGTGGAAATGAAAAAGCCCTGGCTACTTCTACATACACAGACTCACACAGAGACCATTTTTGGCTGTACATCCATGCAGGTGATGATGGAGATTTAGATGTTAGATTTGAGTTGAGCTAAAAGTTAGGAGGCAAGTAGCTCTCAGTATTTAGAAAAATAAGGTGACCAAAAACAGATGGGACAAAAGAGCGATAGAGAGATCAACGAAGGAGAGAAAGGGGGAATTGGATGGAATGAAGTGGCAATAGATGAATGGTTCTAAGTTTGATTAATATTCCTGCTGTGAGTGGGCACAGAGAGAGAAAGAAAGGGAGCCTGTTTGGCTCATTTAAATATCACAGTTACAGCAACCCTTTGATCTGTATGCTCTTAATTGGGGTCAGGTGAGACATGCGCGCACACAATGTTCTAGT
This sequence comes from Salmo trutta, assembly GCF_901001165.1. Taxonomy (NCBI): domain Eukaryota; kingdom Metazoa; phylum Chordata; class Actinopteri; order Salmoniformes; family Salmonidae; genus Salmo; species Salmo trutta. Next base: position 29,967,365 of record NC_042970.1, on the reverse strand, counting down.
CCTATCCTGTCTGAGATGGGAGATATCTGATGAAGTGAATTATGTAGTAAAGGGCAGACTGCAGGCTCTCACATGGCAAGTTAGGAAACACAATCATTGGAGAAGTGGACAAAGACACGAAGGGCTATTTCTTGCTGGCGTTAAGGCGGCTCTAGTGTCAAACGTATGTTAGTTTGCAATTTCGTCATGTAAAAACGGGTCCACTGGCATTTTCCAGCCATAATGCCATGTTCGGCAATTTACCTGTCTTATATCAGCTCACTTGCGCTCAGATGGGCGGAGTGGAAATATTTGAGATGTGTCCTGTAAAAACATGACCCAAAGTGCTACTTTCAGGGTGCGCTGATGGGGAAATTTAAGCCCAACCAAAAGCTGGTGTTAGTGGTAAAAGTTTGTTATTGCATGCATTTTGACTGGAAACGCAGCCTATCCGGCACACTGCCCATATGCACATGGAACAAGAGTAGCCGAATGTGCTTTTGATGCCTGTATATTTCGTATTTAGAAACATTCATCTAATGTTTTTCCCATTTTGTTTGATTAAAAACCAAGCATAACCTGCCCTCTCCATTAAAGCTTTTTTTGGCCTGCCCAATGCAATCGCGAAGTAGGCAAGACTGCCGATAAAGGGTTTGCCTCCTGAAACCTTTTTGAAAAAATGTTAATCATTCATTAAAATATTATTAAATTAAAATATCAAGTTTGAGAGGAGTAAAACTGTGAGCTGAAATTCCCTTTTTATCTATGCATTGTAGGGAGGCCCACATTATTTTAGCCATGTAGGTCCCATTTTGGACGGGATTAAAACCCCCTCCATGATGTAGGCTACGTGTCCATGCCCATCATGAAACGAGAGATGAGAACCTCTGAATACCGGTGAACCTCGTATTTAGAAGTTCTGTAACCTGTAAAACTGTAACCTGTAAAAATAGCTTGGTTTCCGTTTCAAACAGCAATGCGTGTCTTTTTCTCCTGTCGATTTGATGAAATCATTACATTTTACATTTATTTGCTTGTTTTTCAGTTTAATTTTATTACAACCAATCTTATTAATCTTATTGGGGCGGCAGGTAGCCTAGTGGTTAGAGCATTGGACTAGTAACTGAAAGGTTGCAAGATTGAATCCCTGAGCTGACAAGGTAATAATCTGTCATTCTGCCTCTGAACAAGACAGTTAACCCACTGTTCCTAGGCCGTCATTGTAAATAAGAATTTGTTCTTAACTGACTTGCCTAGTTAAAAAGGTTAAATATACACTGCTCAAAAAAATAAAGGGAACACTTAAACAACACAATGTAACTCCAAGTCAATCACACTTCTGTGAAATCAAACTGTCCACTTAGGAAGCAACACTGATTGACAATCAATTTCACATGCTGTTGTGCAAATGGAATAGACAACAGGTGGAAATTATAGGCAATTAGCAAGACACCCCCAATAAAGGAGTGGTTCTGCAGGTGGTGACCACAGACCACTTCTCAGTTCCTATGCTTCCTGGCTGATGTTTTGGTCACTTTTGAATGCTGGCGGTGCTTTCACTCTAGTGGTAGCATGAGACGGAGTCTACAACCCACACAAGTGGCTCAGGTAGTGCAGCTCATCCAGGATGGCACATCAATGCGGGCTGTGGCAAGAAGGTTTGCTGTGTCTGTCAGCTTAGTGTCCAGAGCATGGAGGCGCTACCAGGAGACAGGCCAGTACATCAGGAGACGTGGAGGAGGCCGTAGGAGGGCAACAATCCAGCAGCAGGACCGCTACCTCCGCCTTTGTGCAAGGAGGAGCAGGAGGAACACTGCCAGAGCCCTGCAAAATGACCTCCAGCAGGCCACAAATGTGCATGTGTCTGCTCAAACGGTCAGAAACAGACTCCATGAGGGTGGTATGAGGGCCCGACGTCCACAGGTGGGGGTTGTGCTTACAGCCCAACACCGTGCAGGACGTTTGGCATTTGCCAGAGAACACCAAGATTGGCAAATTCGCCACTGGAGCCCTGTGCTCTTCACAGATGAAAGCAGGTTCACACTGAGCACATGTGACAGTCTGGAGACGCCGTGGAGAACGTTCTGCTGTCTGCAACATCCTCCAGCATGATCGGTTTGGCGGTGGGTCAGTCATGGTGTGGGGTGGCATTTCTTTGGGGGGCCGCACAGCCCTCCATGTGCTCGCCAGAGGTAGCCTGACTGCCATTAGGTACTGAGATGAGATCCTCAGACCCCTTGTGAGACCATATGCTGGTGCGGTTGGCCCTGGGTTCCTCCTAATGCAAGACAATGCTAGACCTCATGTGGCTGGAGTGTGTCAGCAGTTCCTGCAAGAGGAAGGCATTGATGCTATGGACTGGCCCGCCCGTTCCCCAGACCTGAATCCAATTGAGCACATCTGGGACATCATGTCTCGCTCCATCCACCAACGCCACGTTGCACCACAGACTGTCCAGGAGTTGGCGGATGCTTTAGTCCAGGTCTGGGAGGAGATCCCTCAGGAGACCATCCGCCACCTCATCAGGAGCATGCCCAGGCGTTGTAGGGAGGTCATACAGGCACGTGGAGGCCACACACACTACTGAGCCTCATTTTGACTTGTTTTAAGGACATTACATCAAAGTTGGATCAGCCTGTAGTGTGGTTTTCCACTTTAATTTTGAGTGTGACTCAAAATCCACTGCATTAGGTTTGTTAAAATGGAGCCCTTAGGTTTACCACTGCATTAGGGTCAAATACTTATTTCCCTCATTAAAATGCAAATCATTTTATAACATTTTTTACATGTGTTTTTCTGGATATTTTTGTTGTTATTCTGTCTCTCACTGTTCAAATAAACCTACCATTAAAATTATAGACTGATCCTTTCTTTGTCAGTGGGCAAACGTACAAAATCAGCAGGGGATCAAATACTTTTTTCCCTCACTGTATTTAGCAAAGATATGTCTACATTTTGTTATTTAGTTTCTGTAAACCATTTGACAAACTATAACAGACTATAACAGGCATATTTCTGACAAACCCCTGGACCTATAGTGCCTGTGCTTAGATTTACCACTGCATTAGGTTTGTTAATATGGAGCCCTTAGGTTTACCACTGCATTAGGTTTGTTAATATGGAGCCCTTAGGTTTACCACTGCATTAGGTTTGTTAATATGGAGCCCTTAGATTTACCACTGCATTAGGTTTGTTCAAATGGAGCCCTTAGATTTACCACTGCATTAGGTTTGTTAATATGGAGCCCTTAGGTTTACCACTGCATTAGGTTTGTTAATATGGAGCCTGAACTGTCTGCTGACTTTAGGTTCCTCACTACATGTGATTTCTAATGAAACCTATGGTTGTAGGCTACTAATATGTTTCTACATCTATTCTTCTCTGGCTGGCTCTGTTACAAGTTGGTATGACAGTGATTGATGTAATGATCTGAACTGATTTGATTAGATTTATCTTTCCATCAGTACACTTGTTAGAATATAAAAAATAATGATCTAATTGAGAAGCTGCACTGGATATTAACTAGGTATTAGATTGACTTAAAGATTAGACTGGCAGTGGCAGGCGGGTGGCCTCCCTGGTACACACACACACACACACACACACAGCTAGGAGCTAGCCCTGCAGTAGTGGAGTAGTAATTGTGTTAGGCTTGTGTGTGAATCCAAACTGATTTGGGATGTCTCATTAGATTAGCTGTAACGCTGTAGATGTGTGTGCGTGTCTGAGTTTGTTAGCCTGTGGGATATGATACTGAATTAATCAGCCTAATTCAGGTGTGACTGACTTTTTTTCTTTGTCATTTTAAGTTTGATGTAGCTGCTTACCAGCTGAGATGGGCGACTGAAGGGGATATTATGTTGCTAAAACTTCCCTAACGAACCTAGATGGTAATTCTGATCTGCGAGCTGATTGTGTTATTCTCTTTTTTTGCAATAAATGTGACCGCTGTAAAGACGGCTCCTCTGATGTGACCGCTGTAAAGACGGCTCCTCTGATGTGACCGCTGTAAAGACGGCTCCTCTGATGTGACCGCTGTAAAGACGGCTCCTCTGATGTGACCGCTGTAAAGACGGCTCCTCTGATGTGACCGCTCTAAAGACGGCTCCTCTGATGTGACCGCTGTAAAGACGGCTCCTCTGATGTGACCGCTATAAAGACGGCTCCTCTGTGACCGCTGTAAAGACGGCTCCTCTGATGTGACCGCTGTAAAGACGGCTCCTCTGATGTGACCGCTGTAAAGACGGCTCCTCTGATGTGACCGCTGTAAAGACGGCTCCTCTGATGTGACCGCTGTAAAGACGGCTCCTCTGATGTGACCGCTGTAAAGACGGCTCCTCTGATGTGACCGCTGTAAAGACGGCTCCTCTGATGTGACCGCTGTAAAGACGGCTCCTCTGATGTGACCGCTGTAAAGACGGCTCCTCTGATGTGACCGCTGTAAAGACGGCTCCTCTGATGTGACCGCTGTAAAGACGGCTCCTCTGATGTGACCGCTGTAAAGACGGCTCCTCTGATGTGACCGCTGTAAAGACGGCTCCTCTGTGACCGCTGTAAAGACGGCTCCTCTGATGTGACCGCTGTAAAGACGGCTCCTCTGATGTGACCGCTGTAAAGACGGCTCCTCTGATGTGACCAACTGATTGTGTGTTATGGTATTTCAGTGTCAGGGAATTTAATTGAACTATATTTTAATGTGGGGGAAAAAAATATTTGAAGGTCTGTTGCTGATGTATCCCAACCTCATTAGGAGTTGAAAGGAATATCCAGGGAATGTGGTTAATCCTGGGAAAAATGTGAGCTAAGTCTGTCTCCAAACATGGACAGACAGTTGGACCGCATTGCCCTGATTCAAATCAAGGATTACTTTGACATTTTTGTTCAGTTATTGTCTGAAATAGGCTGTGATTGAAGAAGGGGTTGTGAAGGGCAGAATGTCTGGATTGACAGAGAGCCTATTAACTCACTCACTCACTCAGACCTGGAGTGCTCTCTGCATCAGGAGGTACAGGACTCTCTGGGGTTAGATCAGACACAGCTGCTTTCCCCAGACAGCTGACGACGGCTGGCATCACACAACGCTACATTCCCATCCATCCAGACCTCTATTCTGAATCCCAGTGTGCTCCATGTTCTTTTCTATAACTGCTCTGTAATCTTTCATTTACATGTATTTTATGTGGAACCCAGGAATAGTAGCTGCTGCATATGCACCAGCTAATGGGGATCCTAATAAACTAAACTTCTGTACAAGGTTAGCTGCCTCAATAGTGAGAGAAGTAACTATGAGGTCAAGAGAGCATGAGAAATGGTGAACACCAAGAACACAATGTTTAAAAGGTTTTGAATGTCTTCTCAATTTGCTTTATTGGCATGACGTAGAAATGTACATATTGCCAAAGCTCACTTTGGAGATTTACAAAATTGATATAATAATCAATATTGTCAACATTGTTTTCTATCACTGCTGTAGGGCAGACTGGTGCTAGATGAGAGGATGGGTGTTACTCTGACCCAGTAGACCACAGCGAGAGAGATTTGCTTGTATAAATGTGTCTTGAACCCTGCTTATCAGCCTCAGCTCCTGGCACCCCCTATTACTCTCTCACACCTCTCTTTCTCCTTCACTTCTCCTCCGTCTCTCCACTCAGAGCTTGTATAAATGTGTGTCTTAACCTCTTCTAACCCCCAGCCTTCCCTCAGCCCAGCCGGAAATCAGTGTGACTAATCAGGCTGTGGAGACTAAGTGGGGCTGGTACAGAGATGACTGGGCTGGTGGTTTGATTATGAATGCATCCAATAATGGCCTGATCCATGAATGAATGGAGGGAGTAATGCAAGATCTGGGATCAGGACTTTGAGCTTCCTGTGTCTAAATATAGTCCCAATACGCTGTGAAAGGGACTGGTCATTCCTTAGCAATGCTCATAACAGCAAGACCCACTGGAGACAAGGACAGAGGAGAGGATTGCTGTGTGTCATTGGGCATTGTCATCACTGTCAAACGCTCCCTGAAACACTTCAGCGAGCAGGCCTTTCTAATCGACCTGGCCCCGGTATCCTGGAAGGATATTGACCTCATCCCGTCAGTAGAGGATGCCTGGTTATTTAAAAAAATGCCTTCCTCACCATCTTAAATAAGCATGCCCCATTCAAGAAATTTAGAACCAGGAAAAGATATAGCCCTTGGTTCTCTCCAGACCTGACTGCCCTTAACCAACACAAAAACATCCTGTGGCATTCTGCATTAGCATCGAACAGCCCCCGTGATATGCAACTTTTCAGGGAAGTTAGAAACCAATATACACAGGCAGGTAGAAAAGCCAAGGCTAGCTTTTTCAAGCAGAAATATGCTTCCTGCAACACAAACTCAAAAAAGTTCTGGGACACTGTAAAGTCCATGGAGAATAAGAGCACCTCCTCCCAGCTGCCCACTGCACTGAGGATAGGAAACTCTGCCACCACCAATAAATCCACTATAATTGAGAATTTCAATAAACATTTTTCTACGGCGGGCCATGCTTTCCACCTGGCTACTCCTACCCCGGTCAACAGCACTGCACCCCCCCACAGCAACTCGCCCAAGCCTTCCCCATTTCTCCTTCTCCCAAATCCAGTCAGCTGATGTTCTGAAAGAGCTGCAAAATCTGGACCCCTACAAATCAGCCGGGCTAGACAATCTGGACCCTTTCTTTCTAAAATTATCTGCCGAAATTGTTGCAACCCTTATTACTAGCCTGTTCAACCTCTTTCGTGTCGTCTGAGATTCCCAAAGATTGGAAAGCAGCTGCGGTCACCCCCCTATTCAAAGGGGGGGACACTCTTGACCCAAACTGCTACAGACCTATATCTATCCTACCCTACCTTTCTAACGTCTTCGAAAGCCAAGACAGATTACAACAAACAGATTACCGACCATTTCGAATCCCACTGCACCTTCTCCGCTTTGCAATCTGGTTTCAGAGCTGGTCATGGGTGCACCTCAGCCACGCTCAAGGTCCTAAACGATATCTTAACCGCCATCGATAAACAATACTGTGCAGCCGTATTCATTGACCTGGCCAAGGCTTTCGACTCTGTCAATCACCACATCCTCATCGACAGACTCGATAGTCTTGGTTTCTCAAATGATTGCCTTACCTGGTTCACCAACTACTTCTCTGATAGAGTTCAGTGTGTCAAATCGGAGGGCCTGTTGTCCGGACCTCTGGCAGTCTCTATGGGGGTGCCACAGCGTTCAATTCTTGGGCCGACTCTCTTCTCTGTATACATCAATGATGTCGCTCTTGCTGCTGGTGAGTCTCTGATCCACTTCTACACAGATGACACCATTCTGTATACTTCTGGCCCTTCTTTGGGCACTGTGTTAACCCTCCAGACGAGCTTCAATGCCATTCAACTCTCCATCCGTGGCCTCCAACTACTCTTAAATACAAGTAAAACTAAATGTATGCTCTTCAACCGATCGCTGCCTGCACCTGCCCGCCCGTCCAGCATCACTTCTCTGGACGGTTCTGACTGTTCTGACAACTACAAATACCTAGGTGTCTGGTTAGACTGTAAACTCTCCTTCCAGACTCACATCAAACGTCTCCAATCCAAAGTTAAATCTAGATTGGCTTCCTATTTTGCAACAAAGCATCCTTCACTCATGCTGCCAAACATACCCTCGTAAAACTGACCATCCTACCGATCCTCGACTTCGGCGATGTCATTTACAAAATAGCCTCAAATACTCTACTCGATAGACTACATCCAGTTTATCCAGTTTATCACAGTGCCATCCGTTTTGTCACCAAAGCCCCATATACTACCCACCACTGCGACCTGTACACTCGTTGGCTGGCCCTCGCTTCATACTCATCGCCAAACCCACTGGCTCCAGGTCATCTACAAGATCCTGTTAGGTAAAGTCCCCCGTTATCTCAGCTCGCTGGTCACCATAGCAGCACCCACCTGTAGCACGCGCTCCAGCAGGTATATCTCACTTGTCACCCCCAAAGCGAATTCCTCCTTCGGCCGCCTCTCCTCCCAGTTCTCGGCTGCCAATGACTGGAACGAACTACAAAAATCTCTGAAACTGGAAACACTTATCTCCCTCACTAGCTTTAAGCACCAGCTGTCAGAGCAGCTCACAGATCACTGCACCTGTACATAGCCCATCTATAATTTAGCCCATACAACTACCTCTTCCCCTACTATATTTATTTATTCTGCTCCTTTGCATCCCATTATTTCTACTTTGCACTTTCTTCCACTGCAAATCTACCATTCCAGTGTTTTACTTGCTATTTTGTATGTACTTCGCCACTATGGCCTTTTTTGCTTTTACCTCCCTTATCTCACCTCATTTGCTCACTTTGTATATAGACTTATTTTTCTACTGTATTACTGACTGTATGTTTGTTTTACTCCATGTGTTACTCTGTTGTATGTGTCAAACTGCTTTGCTTTATCTTGGCCAGGTCGCAATTGTAAATGAGAACTTGTTCTCAACTTGCCTACCTGGTTAAATAAAGGTGAAATAAAAATAAATAAATAAATTGTTGGGTAGAGTTAAAGGTCTTACCCTGAGTGTGTTGGATGTTGAGCTGGTTGATTTGCTCGGTGAACTCGTTCTCCTCTATGGTTTCGGTGCGAGGGACCGACAGAGAGAAACGTCGCTTAAAGTTCTTCATCTTGTTAATGTCACAGAGGAGCAGTACCTGATGAAGAGAGCGCGAGACAGTCAGACAAGGCATACGTGTATGTGAATGACTGGGTATTGAACACTGTTTTTCTGTATTACTCCAAGCCATGTTAGCCCACTGAGGTAAAGCCAAAGCATTAGCCCAGGGAGCTACCACAAGTTTTCAGATCCAAAGCAAAGTTACTCAAACAACACCATGTCCTTTACTCTTACAGTAGAAGCGTCCAACTCTACAGGCTACAACCACATTTATAGAATTTCAACCACCACTAACCATCACCCCTTGGGTGAAAGAGAATAACGATTAGACCGTCTGAACAGATGAAAGTGAATATGTAACTTCTTTGTTGATATTACTCCTGATATCTCCAGGAGTGGTAAGAATAATTTTTGTCTTCATCTGTTGTCTTGTACTGTCTTTTTGCTAGCTAGGGCCATCTACTTTAAAGGGCAACTTCACCACTAGACAGTATTTGGGCTGTTTTTTTCAGTCTACTTACATGAGGCTGTTTGACATAATTATGTACTATAGCTGTATTTTTGTCCCGAGAGAGTTCAACCAATGATGTCATTGGTTGAGGGAGCCTACTGTCTTATCTTATGAATGGCGTCATGTTTTGTAGCAATTATTGTGGCCTTTGTGTTTCAACAATTGCACGATCACACTAGCAGCGAGTAGGTAAGGTTGTCCTTGTTCAATAGAGCCATTGGTTCCTATCTGCCAGGACATTGCAGGATGTCTAGGTTGACTCATTTCCCCTCGCTTTGTAAAGACTAAAGCCTGACGGGAGCCATATTTTCTTGTTCCCACTCTCGAAGGCAGGCTTTTCAAAACGTGAGCAGTACTAGTTTACAGTTTCACCGGAGCTATGTTACCGTGCACTGTCTATCCAAGATTGCTAAATAATTACCTACAATGGCTGCTTCTGATGATTCCTTTTTCCAAGAAGAGCTGGACGGCCAAACATTTATGTTCTTTTACATAGGAACATACAGCCTTATTTAGTTGAGCCAGAATACACTGAAGAGGAGTTGAGACAGTGAGAATAATTGCGAGACCAGCTGGACCAGGCCTCAGAATGGTAAATGACAAACGAGTAAGTTGTTTTGCTGTCGGTAGCTAGCTAGCAATATAAGCTTTTTTTTTTGCACAAGGCGGTGTTGTTCAATACAATTTGGTGATCAATTCAGGCATAACAGGGCTTGCTAGTACCACAACTGGCCAAATGTAGCTAGCTAGCTGTGTTTACTATACCTAAAATGTACTGTAGTCGCTAGCTAACTAGCCTAGCTAGCTTCAGTGCCTCTCATTAGGAGCAATACTGTAGAAATGTTTTGTTGATGGCAGAGGGTAAAATAATGACTTTGGCTTGAGGACTCATATTATTCTTGGAGTAACTACACCTGTGTGTAGTAGCTAGCTAGCTAGCTAGCTAACGTGTCTGTGAGATGTCTCATGCTACACCATGTTGCTACAGTAGGAATTAGACAGTACACAACGATTGCTCATGAATGTGTAATAGCGTTTGTCTTTCTCACAGACAATACCGCTTGCATACAAAGAGGTTGATGACTCGAGGAGATGTGAAAGGTCCCATAACAACGATCTCCCCTTGTATCAAAATGACTCAGAACACCTCACTGCACCACCCAAATACACCATTTGCAAGTGTTCCCTTTATAGAACTCTAGTATTTATTAAAAGCGTTAGTAGTATATTTTTCTTCTTTTGTATATGTCATACATTGCCATAACTGTTCCTGCATACTGCTGTGTAAACTCACCTTGGTCTCCAGAGCTAATAAATGCTTTCTTGAATACAAGCCATGTCTACGTATTTGCTATAGTAACTAGGTTTCCATCTAATTTGCAACAGACTTTCATGCGATTTATCTAAAATCTGCATAAATAAAATATGCACATTTTCCCAGCAGAGATGTTTCCATCAAATTGACTTGTTGAAGATAAGTCTGTGCGTGATGATGTAGTGCACATAAAAAAGTTTGCGATTTAAATTCCCACTAAGTTAAGTGCGTTTCCATCGCATTTTCAACCCTACTGATGGTTTTGTATAGTGAATGTGCACAATCTGGTATTGGCACGTGCGCTCTAAAAAAAACAGCTTGCGGATACAGTGCAGGTATAGCCTACATGATGAGATTATTATTATTATTATTATTATTGACAAAAGAGCGATATTTAAATTTTTCGAATGCAAGCATCAATCATCATGTCACCAGAATAGGACCCTCAATATTTATTGGAAAGGAGCATCAAGCTAATCACCAGCACTTTCACCATCCTGTGAAGTTCATCATAACTTATTTCATATGGAAAGTCCAATAAATTGCATGCTTTCCCGAGTCGTAGTGGGAGGACCACACCGTGTCTTCACGGGATTAAGTTCGATATGATGGTTATTACGCTGATCAAAAATATAAACGCAACATGCAACAATTTCAGTTATTTTAGTTATAGTTCATATAATGAAATCAGTCACTTGAAATAAAGTCATTAGGCACTAATCTATGGCTTTCACATGATTGAGAATACAGATATGCATCTGTTAGTCACAGATACCTTTAAAAAAAAAAGTAGGTGTGGATCAGAAACCAGTCGGTATCGGGTGTGACCACCATTTACCTCATGCAGTGACATCTCCTTCGCATAGTTTGATCAGGCTGTTGATTGTGGCCTGTGAAATGTTGTCCCACTCCTCTTCAATGGCTGTGTGAAGTTGCTGGATATTGGGGGATACTGGCTGTCGTACACGTCGATCCAGAGCATCCCAAACATACTCTAAGGGTGACATGTCTGGTGAGTATGCAGGCCATTGCAGAACTGGGACATTATCAGATTCCAGGAATTGTGTACAGATCCTTGCGACATGGGGCCGTGCTGAAACATGAGGTGATGGTGGCGGATGAATGGCACGACAATGGGCCTCAGGATCTCATCACGATATCTCTGTGCATTTTAAATTGGCATCGATAAAATGCAATTGTGTTCATTGTCCTAGCTTATGCCTGCCCATACCATAACCCCACCGCCATCATGGGGCACTCTGTACACAACGTTGACCTCAGCAAACCGCTCACACATGTGACAGCATACACACTGTATGCCAGCTTCCCGGTATAGTTGAAACCGGGATTTGTCTGTGAAGAGCACACTTCTGCAGCATGCCAGTGGCCATGGAAGGTGAGCATCTGCCCACTGAAGTTGATTCCAACGCCAAACTGTAGTCGGGTCAAGATCCCGGTGAGGACGATGAGCACGCAGATGAGCTTCCCTTAGCCTGTTGGGGCTAGGGGGCAGTATTTGCACGGCCGGATAAAAAAAACGTACCCGATTTTAAATCTGGTTACTACTCCTGCCCAGTAACTAGAATATGCATATAATTAGTAGATTTGGATAGAAAACTCTAAAGTTTCTAAAAATGTTTGAATGGTGTCTGTGAGTATAACAGAACTCATATGGCAGGCCAAAACCTGAAGATTCCATGCAGGAAGTGGAAATCTGATTTGTGGAATCACCTTCAACACTTTGCCTATGAAACACACCGTGAGTTAGGATTCATTTAGCACTTCCTAAGGCTTCCACTAGATGTCAAGTCTTTACAAAGTGGTTTGAGTCTTCTCCGGTAAAAACTGACCGAACGAGAGGCCTGGAAAGTTGGTCATAGGGGGAGGGCCATTACTACTATGACGCGGGCGCCCGTGGGTACCATTTCGTTCCGAAACATTTAGTAAGACAATGCAATCATCCGCCTTGAATATTATTGAAGCTCTGATTGAAAAAGGCCCTAAAGATGTATGTTATACAACGTTTGACATGTTTGAACGAACGTAAATATATATTATTTGCACATTCGTGATGACAAGTCCCGCGTGCCTCGTACATTATGAGTAGCCTTCGGAACGCACTAACAAGAAGGAGCTATTGGGACATAAATTATAAACTTTTTCGAACAAAACTACATTTGTTGTGGACCTGGGATTCCTGGAAGTGCCTTCTGATGAAGATAATCAAAGGTAAGGGAATATGTACAATAGTATATTTGATTTTAGATGGTTCCAAGATGGCGCTAACCTGTATCGCCTAGCCTATTTTTCTGAGCATAGCACCTCGTTTATTGCAAAGTGTGATTTCCCAGTAAAGTTATTTTAAAATCTGGCAAGGTGGTTGCATTCACGAGATGTTCATCTATAATTCTTTGAATGACAATATTACATTTTAACAATGTTTTCGAATAGTAATTTTGTAAATTGTAGCGCTGATTCACCGGAAGCATTTGAGGGAAAATATTTTCTTAACGTCACGCGCCGATGTAAAATGCTGTTTTTATATATAATATGAACTTTATCGAACAAAAAATGCATGTATTGTGTAACATGATGTCCTAGGAGTGTCATCTGATGAAGATTGTCAAAGGTTAGTGCTGCATTTAGCTGTGTTTTGGGTATTTGTGATGCATGCTAGTTGCTTTGAAAATGGCTGTGTGATTATTTCTGGCTGGGTACTCTCCTAACATAATCTAATGTTTTGCTTTTGCTGTAAAGCCTTTTTGAAATCGGACAACGTGGTTCGATTCAGGAGAGGTGTATCTCTAAAAGGGTGTAAAATAGTCATATGTTTGAGAAATTGAAGTTATAGCATTTATGAGGTATTTGTATTTCGCGCGATGCGATTCCACTGGCTGTTGACTAGGGTGGGACGCAAACGTCCCAGGTTCCCAGACAGGTTAGACAGTTTCTAACAGTCTTAGACGATCTAGCAGGTGAAGATGGGCTGGTGTGGTTACATGTGGTCTGCGGTTGTGAGGCCTGTTGGGCATACTGCCAAATTTGATAAAGCAGAGGCGGCTTTTGATAGAGAAATTAACATTAAATCCTCTGGCAACAGCTCTGGTGGACATTCCTGCAGTCAGCATGCCAATTGCACACTCCATCAAAACTTGAGACGTGGCATTGTTGTGTGACAAAACTGCACATTTTAGAGTGGCCTTTTATCACCAGCACAAGGTGCATCTGTGCAATGATCATGCAGTTTAATCAGCTTCTTGATAGGCCACACCTGTCAGGTGGATGGATTATCTTGGCAAAGGAGAAATGCTCACTAACAGGGATGTAAACAAATTTGTGCACAAACTTTGAGAGAAGCTTTATATGGAACATTTCTGGGATCTTTTATTTCAGCTCATGAAATATGGGACCAACACTTGACATGTGTTTTATATACTGAAAAAAACTATAAATGTAACATGTAAAAGTATTTTTCATGTCAATAAATCATGCATACTAACCTTCACACACAATACCCACCCCCAACAGACATCAGTCAGTCAGTCACCCACCCACCCTCCTTACTAATACCTCCCTTTCTCCAATTTAGACTTCAAGCCTTGCATGAACAAGCAACTAAGCCTCCATAATACAGAAAACTACTGTAGAAGTTGTAGCCTACTTGTAAACACACGAACTACGACAACACACGGACCATGTTTATGCCTAGCTCCAGCAGATTTATTTGCTCATCATGGAGTAGTCAGGGAAAGATTTAGTCGATTTTAGAATGTGGCTTACACTAGTTCCTGGTGCTGAGCTTGATGTTGATGCAGATGGGATCGGACTCTAAATAGAAAACAGTTGCGTTAACCTCTGTGGTCGTTGGTTAGCTAGCTAGCTAAAGGTTAGCTAACGTAACCTAATGAAGCTAATGTCAGCCTGCAAAGTTACAAATCACATTGCCAGATATAAGCTGGCTCATTACATTGATATGCTTTGGAATGTCTTGCCAGTATATTCTGAAAGCTAGCTAGCTCTTTTCTGCTGTGTTGATGTTGGCTGATCAGATGCCTTCCTCTTTGAACCTCCACGGGGCAGTCCTCCACATCTTGAAATCACTGAATTGTGGGTATTGTGATTTGCTTACAACAAGGAAATGTAGCTGGCCCGTTTCTTCCGGTGAGATGCAGAAATGCTCATGTTTGCATGTAGTGTCGAAATTCCAAATGTTTATAACACATATGTTAACATTAAATTAGGGCTAGGGTCCTTTTTTCAGAATTTTCGCCTGACTGATGTGCCCAAAGTAAACTGCCTTACTCAGGCCCAGAAGCCAGAATATGCATAAAATTGGTACCATTGGAGAGAAAACATGTTGAAGTTTGTAGAAATGTTAAAATAATGTATGAGCCTATAACACAATTGAGATGGTAGGAGAAAATCCAAAGAAAGACCAACCCAATTTTTTTCTTTTTGAGATCCCATGCTCTCACAATGGAAAGCTATGGGTCCTATGCAATTCTAGCTCCAAGATTACAATTCGTATGGCTTCCACTAGATGTCAACAGTATTTGTTCAAGGTTTCAGGCTTGTTTCTTACCAAACGAGGAAGAATTTTGAGTTTTGGTACTGGGAGTCACAGTTGGAAATCAGTCTTTGTGACGTATTTTAACAAAGTTTAGCGGTAGCTTTTTGGATTCCTTTGTCTGCATGTTGAAAGAGTGGATTACTCAAATCGATGGCGCCAACTAAATAGACTTTTTGGGATATTAAGAAGGATTTTATCTAACAAAATGACCATGCATGTTGTAGCTGGTAACCTTTGGATTGCAAATAAGAGGAAGTTTTTCAAAAAGTAAGTGATTTATTTAATCGCTATTTGTGATTTTTATGAAGCCTGTGCAGGTAGAAAAATATGTTGTGGGGCGCCGTCCTCAAACAATCGAATGGTATGGTTTCGCTGTAAAGCCTATTGTAAATTGGACAATGCAGTTAGATTAACAAGAATTTAAGCTTTTAACCGATATAAGATACTTGCATGTTCATAAATGTTTAATATCCATAACTTTTATGATTATTTATTTGAATTACGCGCCCTCCAATTTCACCGGATGTCGACAGGTGTCCCGCTAGCGGGACGCCTAGCCTTGAGTGGACATACAGCTGAAGTCGGAAGTTTACATACACCTTAGCCAAATATATTTAAACTCAGTTTGTCACAATTCCTGATATTTAATCCTAGTAAAAATTCCCAGTCTTCCCAGTTAGGATCACCACTTTATTTTAAGAATCTGAAATGTCAGAATAATACTGTTGAGTGCTTTTATTTCTATCATCACATTCCCAGTGGGTCAGAAGTTTACATACACTCAATTAGTATTTGGTAGCATTACCTTTAAATTGTTTAATTTGGGTCAAACGATTCGGGTAGTCTTCCACAAGCTTCCCATACTAAGTTGGGCGAACATTTTTTCCCATTCCTCCTGACAGAGCTGGTGTTACTAAGACAGGTTTGTAGGCCTCCTTGCTCGCACACGCTTTCTCAGTTCTGCCCACAACTTTTCTATAGGATTGAGGTCAGGGCTTTGTGATGGCCATTCCAATACCTTGACTTTGTTGTCCTTTAGCCATTTTGCCACAACTTTGGAAGTATGCTTGGGGTCATTGTCCATTTGGAAGACCCATTTGCAACCAAGTTTTAACTTCCTGACTCATGTCTTGAGATGTTTCTTCAATATATCCACATAATTTTCCTAACTCATGATGCCATCTATTTTGTGAAGTGCACCAGTCCCTCCTGCAGCAAAGCACCCCCACAACATGATGCTGCCACCCCTGTGCTTCACGGTTGGGATGGTGTTCTTCGGCTTGCAAGCCTCCCCCCTTTCCTCCAAACATAACGATGGTCATTATGGCGAAACAGTTCTATTTTTGTTTCATCAGGCCAGAGGACATTTCTTCAAAAAGTACGATCTTTGTCCCTATGTGCAGTTGCAAACCGTAGTCTGGTTTTTTTATGGTGGTTTTGGAGCAGTGGCTTCTTCCTTGCTGAGCGGCCTTTCAAGGTATGTCGATATAGGACTCGCTTTACTGTGGATATAGATAATTTTTGTACCTGTTTCCTCCAGCATCTTCACAAGGTCCTTTGCTGTTGTTCTGGGATTGATTTGCACTTTTCGCACCAAAGTACGTTCATCTCTAGGAGACAGAACGCGTCTGATTCCTGAGCGGTATGACAGCTGCGCGGTCCCATGGTGTTTATACTTGCGTACTATTGTTTGTACAGATGAACGTGGTACCTTCAGGCGTTTGGAAATTGCTCCCAAGGATGAACCAGACTTGTGGATGTCTAAAAAATAATTCTGAGGTCTTGGCTGATTGCTTTTAATTTTCCCATGATGTCAAGCAAAGATGCATTGAGTTTGACAGTAGGCCTTGAAATACATCCATAGGTACACCTCCAATTGACTCAAATGATGTCAATTAACCTATCAGAAGATTCTAAAGCCATGACACCATTTTCTGGAATTTTCGAACTTGTTTAAAGGCACAGTCAACTTAGTGTATATAAATTTCTGACCCACTGGAATTGTGATAAGGTGAAATAATCTGTCTGTAAACAATTGTTGGAAAAATTACTTGTCATTAGTACTGGGAGTTGTGCTCTTCACCTCTGCAAGGCAATTTGTATGAGTACTTCAGTCTTCCTTGTTTTCTCAGCAGGAGCTGTGTACCGGTGGTCGTGGCAGTGGCGGTCTCGTTGTTTTGCGGAGTTATTCGTGGAAGGAAAATTGAGGAAGGCTCCATACCACTCTCTCACTTGACTAGCTTTCCTTGTTATTTGCTCCACACCCCTTGGCTGCAACCCTTCTAATTTAGGTTGTGCGCGCAGGGTACAGTATGTGGAATTCCTGGTCTCTGTCAGTGTTTTGGAACTGACAATCTCAGGTCAAGAAGGCAGAGTTCATCTCAGTCTATGCTGCCCTTCAGTCCGTTGACTATTTGGCCCTGACGGAGACATGGATCACCCCAGATGACACTGCTACTCCAGCTGCTCTCTCTTCATCTCACTACGTTTTCTCTCATATTTTCTTTGTTACTCGCCTGTCCATCTCCTCATTTGAATTCCGTGATGTCACTGTCACTTGTCCCCTCAAGCTTGACATTGTTGTCATCTATCGCCCACCAGGTGCCCTTAGATTTCCTCAATGAGCTTGACACCTTGATAAGCTAATTTCCTGGCAATGGCTTACCACTCATCGTACTTGGCTACTTCACCCTCCTGACATCTGCTTTTGATTAATTTATTTCTAACTACCTTTCCCTTCCTTGCCTCTTTTGCTCTCTCCCTTTCACAGTCCCCTCCCACTCACAAGGCAGGCAATACGCTTGACCTCATCTTTACCAGAGGCTGTTCGCCTACTAATATTAGGGGTGGTAGGCAGCCTAGTGGTTAGAGCGTTGGGCCTGTAACCGAAAGGTTGCTAGTTCGAATCCCGAGCTGACAAGGTAAAAATCTGTTGTTCTTCCCCTGTTCCTAGGCCGTCATTGTAAATAAGAATTTGTTCTTAACTGACTTGCCCTCCAGGTCTTTGATCACTACTTTGTTTCTTTTTGTCTCCCTATCCACTCAGCTCCTACCCAGATGTTAATGCGCTGTCTCAATCTTCGCTCTCTCTCCCCCTCTACTCTTACCTCTTCTATCCTATCATCTCTCCCTTCTGTTAAATGCTTCTGTCTCCTGATTCTGCCTCTTCGACCCTACTCTTCTCCCTTTCCACATCCTATGACTCAAGCTCAACCTCAACAAGACAGAGCTGCTCTTCTTTCCAGGGATGGCCTGCCCGCTCCAAGACATCTATATCACCGCTGACAACTCTGCGGTGTCCCCCACCCAGAGTGCAAAGAAACTTAGCGTGACCCTGGACAACACCCTGTTGTTCTCTGCAAACATCAAAGTTGTCACTCACTCCTGCAGGTTAATGCTCTACAATATCCATGGAGTACTACCCTACCTCACACAGGAAGTGGCACAGGTCCTAATCCAGGCTCTTGTCAACTCCCGTCTAGACTACTGAAACTCGCTGATGGCTGGGCTCCCTGCTTGTGCCATCAAACCCCTGCAACTTATCCAGAAGGCTGCAGCCCGCCTGGTGTTCAACCTTCCCAAGTTCTCCCATATCACCCCTCCTCTCCGCACACTCCACTGGTTTCCAGTTGAAGCTCACATCCACTACAAGACTATGGTACTTGCCTACGGAGCAGCAAGGGGACCTGCCCCTCCCTACCTTCAGGCTATGCTCAAAAACCCTACACCCCAACCCGAGCACTCAGTTCTGCCACCTCTGGTCTCTTGGCCCTCCCACCCCCCCAAAATGCCTTTTGTGAACTAACACTTGCACTTGACTTTTTTCCCCATACTAGCTCTGACTTTGCTGAAAACTACTTTATTAAGGAAAAATGTGGTTGGCCCACCTAGCTATCTTAAGATGAATGCGCTAACAGTAAATCTCTCTGGATAAGAGCATCTGCTAAATGACTAAATTGTATAACTGAGGGATGGTATCATCCTGCCAGCCCATTGCACAGGCGGACCTCTGCTGAGCCAACGTTCCCTTACCTAATGTGCACTGGATGCCCTTACACACCAAACAGAACAGCCAGTGATTGGGTTGTGGTCTTTGGTTGAGGTCAGGAACAGGGAGACAAAGAGGCAGTCTCTGTGTGTGGTGTTCCTTGGCTGTTGTTGATGCTAATCTCAGATCACTGATGGATTGAATAATGAGGCAGAAAAACAGCAGGATAGCATTTAATCAATACAGTCACCTCTTGTTCACAACCCAGACACTGCTGTGTCAATACCTTATATAACCATACCCCCCCTCACACTCATTACATCTCTCTCTCTAGCCATCTCTCTAATCGTTCTCTCTCTCTCATCATTCTCTCATCTTTCTCTGTGCAGCAGTGAAGGCTGGTTTCTATGGTCTCCTACTCTCTATTAGTCTCCTGTGTGTGTGTGTGTGTGTGTGTGTGTGTGTCACACTATCAAAGAGCATCTGGTCGTATTGGGGTGCTCAGTCCAGCCGTTCATTCCCTCTGATCATTCCTGGACACAGACGGCCTTAATGGTGCTACCCTGATCTCTGACTCATCTCTCTGTCCCTTTCTCTGTCTTTCCTTCTCTGGCTCATCCACACCTGAACCAGCCTGCAATAGGCTGAAATGTGTTTCTGGGCTGAGTAGTAGGAAAAGCCATTACCACCCAGTGTGTCAGCAGTCTAATCTGATGTGTGATTTTACAATGACTTCCTATGAACCTGGCAGACCTTCTGTCCACTCCAACATAATAACATTAGCTGTGGTCACCAGAGAGGAGACAACAGTCACACACAGACAGATATTTCCTTGGAAAAAGAGAGGATGAGAAAATTGAAATAGATGTTCAATGTCCCATGGCAAGTGTGCATCACAATCCTGAATACCACTTCAGCCATATTGGGTTTCCATTGACGTGGTTTGATGGACTTTGTCCATTCTAGGAATTCTGCAACGTGAGAGGAGTTTAGAAAGAGATGGAAAGCACATGCAGCAGGAATGGCATGTGATGAGAGTGGGGTGTGAGAAGAGAAAAGATGGAGCGCTGGTGTTTATTTTTACAAATGAAATTCAGGAAGAATAATGAGTGTGTGTCTTTGTACTGTACTACGAACATACTGCTCTTCTGCAGTGTGTGTTTGCCTAGCTGCGCAGTAGTGAGGATCACGCTGGGCCTTTGGTCATATTACCTCTCGCCCCAACAGTTCACACGCGCTGAAAGACTGGTCATTCAAGTGCTATCTGTGTAACCGCCGAAAGCCACATACACACCCACACACACAGAGCCTAGTGGTTAGAGCGTTGTGCCAGTAACCGAAAGGTTGCTGGATCGAATCCCCGAGCTGACAAGTTAAAAATCTGTCGTTCAATGCCTGAGCAAGGCAGTTAACCCACTGTTCCCCGGGCGACGAAGACGTGGTTGCCGATTTAAGGCAGCCCCCTGCACCTCTCTGATTCAGAGGGGTTGGGTTAAATGCGGAAGACACATTTCCCTTTATTTTCATGAAATCTCAGGACTTTTTGGAGAGTGAAAATGTTTGACCATTAAAAATCATATTTTCCCTAATCCTTAACCTAACTCTAACCTTAACCCCCTAAAAAACTGAACTTAACCTTAACGTTAAGCTTAACATAGCATTTGAACAAATTCAGGACATGAAAAAGTTGACTTTTCAAAAATGTTCTTGTTTTACTACCTTGTCAGGACATTCGGGTGAATTGTTAGGACACTGGGGTCCTGATAAGGTAGGAAAACAAGTGTACACACTCTCACACACACACTCTGTCTCTACACACATGTGCAACATGCACCACTCACTCCTACAGAGAATGTCCCCAGAGGACGGCAGATGGACGGCAGACAGAAGGCACACACAGGAACATTGAACATCTGTCCCCCATGTACCAGATTACAGATCACATACGCACCAATGTACACGCGCAAGCTCACACAGACACATGCCGCCTCTGAGCAGTCCTGTGCAAAGTTGGTTATTTCCAGGTGCAAGAGAAAAAAGACAGGCTACTCAGAACGATTATGCACAAAGAAAACAGAGAGAATTGGAAGCACTGATTTGCTTTAAAGAAATGTTCTAATTCTAAAGGGCTGTTGTGGTAATTGTGTGTGACTGTAGATAATAAGTACAATGGTGAAGAGCTGTGTTGTTTCTCCTCTGGTCATGTTCCATGGGGACTGTTGTCATGTGTCCAACATCAGTCTTGCGTGTCTCATGCACTCTAGAGACGCACCATGCATTGTGGGAGTTTTCCCCAGCTCTCTCCCTCCTCCCCATCCATCCCTCTCTCTAAACTGTGGTGAGACAATAATAAAGATGACCTTTTGTATTTTTCTCACCAGCGGCAGAGATGCTTCGTAATAAAACAAATGCTCCTTTCTTTGGTCTCTCTCTTGTCCTCCCTCGCTGTCTCTCCCCCTCTGGTCTGTTGTGTGCGTCTAGTGTGTGTGCGTCTAGTGTATGTGCATCTGTCTCTCTTTCTGAATAGAAGGCCTACTGTAAACCATGTGCCTGAGTGAAAAACAAATATCTCACTCTGCTGGGCCAACATCAGAGTGCAACATTGTGTTCCAGGCCTGGACATACAGCTTTATGTAATAGGTCATTTATGTTACATTTCTTATCATGTTTGGTCAATTGCCTTTTGGTTATAGTCATATTGTGCTTGTAATTACAAGGGCTTTGTGTGCACTCAGTGTTTGCAAGTATAAATATTGTAAGTGTATATTGTAAATGTGTGTGAGCATGTCTGTTTGTGAGCCTGCAAAAAAATGTGTGTATGTGTATGTGTGTGTGTGTGTGTTCATGTACTTATGCAGGTGCATGTGATGTGATTGCATCTGGCACATGCGATGTCGACCTTGGCTGTGTTGACCACAGTGTGCTGCACAGTGTCATTCACTATACTCAGGAGGCTGGAAAAACTCCTGCTCCGAGGGAAGACGAAAACAAACCCTTTACATGGACAAAGAGACAACCACTGCGATTGGACAATAAAACTAACAGGGCTGAGCTCGCTGTATGCAGGGTTTCATCGTGTAGGCCTATGCATCTGTAATTAAAAATATACTCATACAGTCAATCATTTTGGATTTAAAAGGCTCATGTAACCTAGCCAGACGAAGTTTGAATATAAACCAAATTTGATCACATTCACATTTTCCAGAACACAAATAAATGGGCCTATTTTAAGCTATAAATACATAGCTTAGGCTATACAAATATGTTACATTTCCCCCTGGCCAGGTCCAGATGGTTTCTCTAGCCTACCTGCAGCTGTGGTTAACAGTAGGCTACAGGTGATCAGACTAATTGTGCACGTTGACATATCATGAGTCATTTTATTTAAAAGAAATTGTGTGGCAGGTATGAGCTTCCATATAAAACAGCTTGTGGCAGTGAATTCACTTATACTCACAATTTGCTTTCACCACGTAATGAATTGCATGATGTTGATAAAAATGAAGCTTGGTTTGTTGTGATGTTGTATGGTAGGCTTACTGTACTTTTATATTCGTATGAGAGGGTTAATAGTTTAGTCTATTGTTACTTGATGAAGACTGCTGTTAGCAACTCTGTAATTTTGCCTTGAAGCTGAAAGGCAATGAGTGTAACCTACAGACGAGAAAATAAACCCTTTAATTGTCTGCACATGCTTGTGGATTCTTGCATTATTCAAGAGTGTAGTATGGTTTGGTTGCATTATTCAATAGTGGAAATAGGGCTTTAGATTCAACATCTGTCAATCAGTCTGTCCCACCATCAGATTCCAAACTCTCCACCATGGCCAAGACCAAAGAGCTCTCCAAGGATGTCAGGGACAAGATTGTAGACCTACACAAGGCTGGAATGGGCTACAAGACCATCGCCAAGCAGCTTGGTGAGAAGGTGACAACATTTGGTGCGATTATTCGCAAATGGAAGAAACACAAAAGATCTGTCAATATCCCTCGGCCTGGGGCTCCATGCAAGATCTCACCTCGTGGAGTTGCAATGACCATGAGAACGGTGAGGAATCAGCCCAGAACTACACGGAAGGATCTTGTCAATGATCTCAAGGCAGCTGGGACCATAGTCACCAAGAAAACAATTGGTAACACACTACGCCGTGAAGGACTGAAATCCTGCAGCGCCCGCAAGGTCCACCTGCTCAAGAATACATATACATGCCCGTCTGAAGTTTGCCAATGAACATCTGAATGACTCAGAGGACAACTGGGTGAAAGTGTTGTGGTCAGATGAGACAAATGGAGCTCTTTGACATCAACTCAACTCGCCGTGTTTGGAGGAGGAACGCTGCCTATGACCCCAAGAACACCATCTCCACCGTCAGACATGGAGGTGGAAACATTATGCTTTGGGGGTGTTTTTCTGCTAAGGGGACAGGACAACTTCACCGCATCAAAGGGGTGATGGACAGGGCCATGTACCGTCAAATCTTGGGTGAGAACCTCCTTCCCTCAGCCAGGGCATTGAAAATGGGTCGTGGATGGGTATTCCAGCATGACAATGACCCAAAACACATGGCCAAGGCAACAAAGGAGTGGCTCAAGAAGAAGCACATTAAGGTCCTGGAGTGGCCTAGCCAGTCTCCAGACCTTAATCCCATAGAAAATCTGTGGAGGGAGCTGAAGGTTCGAGTTGCCAAACGTCAGCCTCGAAACCTTAATGACTTGGAGAAGATCTGCAAAGAGGAGTGGGACAAAATCCCTCCTGAGATGTGTGCGAACCTGGCGGCCAACTACAAGAAACGTCTGACCTCAGTACTTGGTGGCAAAACCCTTGTTGGCAATCACAAAGTCATGTTTTGCAAAGTGGTCAAATACTTATTTCCCTCATTAAAATGCAAATCATTTTATAACATTTTTGACATGTGTTTTTCTGGATTTTTTTGTTTTTATTCTGTCTCACTGTTCAAATAAACCTACTATTAAAATTATAGACTGATCATTTCTTTGTAAGTGGGCAAACATACAAAATCAGCAGGGGATCAAATACTTTTTCCCCCCACTGTACGTGTGTCTGTGTTATGTTCAGCAGTGTGCTTGAATTCCAAGTAGGGGAGAGTGGGATAAGTTGAGCCCAAGGGTTATTTGAGCCACCCTTTGTTTCTAGGAAATCATATACACAATTATTGATGTGACCAACGATTTAGGAACAGGTCATCATTTCATGGAGTCTGAAAGAAGAAACCACATAGAAAAAGTGGTAATCAAAAATTATTTTCACAAAGTCAAAGGAATTTATTGCATTATAGGTTTCATGATGCTTGTATCTCAATCAAAGTAGATCAGTTGGTCTCTATAAGCTGCAATATGAGGTCCTAAACCTAGCATGAAAGTGCATCATTGAAGCTTTGTTGGCTAATATAGTCAATGTTTGCCTTGGGGTAAGTTGAGTCATGAACTCAAGTTAGACTTTGTAAAGTGCATTTGTATTGTTACAGAGCAGCCATCATCATGCCCCGTGTTACAAACTGTACATTTAATGTAAAACAAGCAAAGGTCTAGCCCCCCGTGAGGTTCTTGGGAGAGCAGCCAAGGAAGTGAGAGAAGGGAAGAAGTCCATTCGAGCAGCAGCAAAGGATGAAAAAATTGACTGAATGACACTGAAGAGTTACATTGACAAGAAAGAAAATATCTGAACGTAGACATACATTTAAGATATACCACACCCCCATTCCATGAATTAAACTTTGACCTACCAGCATCATCACCCACTTACCCCAAGGTGGCTCAACTTGTCCTGTCCCTATGCTCAACTTACCCCATATCCGGCATATGTTGTGCCAAGAGGACAATTTTTTGGACAACATGAATTCTGATTACTTACAGGGATAGACAACATTTTGAAATATATGTAGAAATCTTTGTTTGAAATAATACTACATTTCCCTTGATGTAGTGATGCTGAATGTATAAAATGGATCAACATTCCCCACTCTCCCCTACAGCAATCACTGTTATTACTGTAAGTTAGTTTCGTCCGAGGTCTGATTCCGTATCCATCATGTACAGCATAATATCAGTTTTCTTAGTTTTCCTAAACAGCACACAACTGGGTACTACACATCAGCAAGTCCCCCCTTACAATACAAATCACTATTACACTGAACAAAAATACAATCGCAACATGTAAAGTGTTGGTCACATGTTTCATGAGCTGAAATAAAAGATCCCCAGAAATGTTCCATACTCACCAAAAGCTTATTTCTCTAAAGTGCACAAATTTGTTCACATCCCTATTAGTGAGCATTTCTTCTTTGCCAAGTTAATCCATCCACCTCCGGTGTGGCATATCAAGAAGCTGATTAAACAGCAGGATCATTATACAGGTGCAGCTAGTGCTGGGGACAATAAAAGGCCACTAAAATGGGCAGTTTTGTCACACATAACAAGTAACATAACATATTGTGTCCCAAAGTCTTATACACTTTAGCATGTCATACATTTTAGGATTCCAATGATAATTTGGTGTCTCTAAATAAAGTGTCATTGGTGTTACTCAATTTAAATTATATTACGAGCAAAAGGATTAATCATATCACTTTAGTAAATGGTTTTGAAAGGGTAAATGGCCTTAGATTTGAGAATACTGAATGTGGCATAAATTTTTGAAAATCCTCAATTATCTAAAATGTGTTATTAGTGTTATCATCATTGGTGTTATTACTCCTACTGGTGGCATAATGTTATCATAATGGTAAAAAAAATCAAGAATGACACAAATATAACAATGGCTGGCAGTGGGAATGCCTTAAGTGAGCTGAACAATTCTCTTTCATAAAGTATTCATGATGTCACAGCCTGGCCATCTAAACACTACTGATTGTCATTGATGATGTCACTGGCCTGACCATTTGAATGTGATCAGTTGCAGTGAAGTAATCATGTCCTGGACAGCTGAGTGGTGACATATTGGCTCTGTTGATGGTTTTATCTGGCCCTTATGTCAGAGTACTCTCAAATTGCCTATTACGATCTGTCCCCCAGCTCTCTCACAATCAATAACCTAACACTGTGTGTGTGTGTGTGCAATAAAGGCCAGAGAAGGTTAGCGCTGACTGCTGGCCTTTCGCCCATACGTCTGTGCCTCAGACCAGAAAATCAACATTATTCATATCATGGTTGAGGAGTGACCGCCACTACAGGTTTCAGCGCTAAGGCTAAAAGACAGTTTATGCTTGATTAGAAAATGTGGTCGGAGGCTCCGTATGGAGGGTGTGATGCAATTGCAGAGCCTCCAGAGGCATGCATAGGCCAAATTGTCAAAGAAATTAACTTTAGTCCTGAATACAAAAGTGTTATGTTTGAGGCATGTTTAGGGGCAAACACAACACATGACTGTGTACCACCTCGTATTTTTAAGCATGGTGGTGGCTGCATCATGTTATGGGTAAACTTGTCATTGGCAAGTACTAGGGAGTTTTATAGGATAAAAATAAATGGAATAGAGCTAAGCACAGGCAAAATCCAAGAGGAAAACCTGGTTCAATCTGCTTTCCAACCGACATTAGGAGACAATTTCACCTTTCAGGACATTAACGCAAAACACAAGGCCAAATATACACTGAAATTGCTTACCAAGACAACATTGAATGTTCCTGAGGGGCCTAGTTACAGTTTTGACTTAAATCAGCTGGAAAATCTATAGGAAGACTTGAAAATGGCTATCTAGCAATGATCAACAACTACCTTGACAGAGCTTGAAGCATTTTTTAAATAATAATGTGCAAATGTAGTACAATCCAGGTGTGTAAAGCTCTTAGAGACTTACCCAGAAAGACTAAACAGCTGTAATCGCTGCCAAAGGTGATTCTAACATGTATTGACTCAGGGGTGTAAATACTCATATTCGACAGCATGTTCAAGTTCCAGCCAATACCCAGCAACTTCGCACAGCCATTGAAGAGGAGTGACAACATTCCACAGGCTACAATCAACAGCCTGATCAACTCTATGCGAAGGAGTGTCATGCTGCATGAGGCAAATGGCAGTCAAACCAAATACTGACTGGTTTTCTGATCCACACCCCTACCTTTTGTTTTTAAAGGTATCTGTGACCAACACGTGCAATCCATAGATTAGGGCCTAATGAATTTATTTACTGATTTCCATATATGAACTGTAATTCAGTAAAATCTTTGAAATTGTTGCATATTGCATTTATATGTTTGTTCAGTATATATTAGATATTTCTGTATTTCATTTTCAATAAATATGCAAACATTTCTAAAAACATGTTTTCACTTTGTCATTATGGGGTACTGTTTATAGATGGGTGAAAAAACAACAATTGAATCAATTTTGAATTCAGGCAGTAACACAACAGAATGTGGCATAAGTCAAGGGGTATGAATACCTTCTGAAGGCACTGTATGTCGAATGTGTCTGCCTTTAACCAACCTGAGTAGGCCTATAGATCCATTCCTATTCAGACTTTATTATTTGGCTGGCTCAACAACTAAATGTTTGTTGAATTTGGACAAATCAACCCGCACTCAGCCAATCAGGAGCCCATACTTCGTTAGCGCCATGGCATACTGCATATACTTTTGACTAAACAGTACGTGATAAATAGTGTGCGACGATGAGTAAATGGTATGCAGTTTAAGTATGTAGAATGGGTATTCGGACACAACCAGTGTCTTTAATGAGCTCTTACCCAGCTAGAGTTAGCTTCTGGAGAACCAAGCTGGCAATTATCTAAAATCTCCTCACCAGACTGCCTCAGAACAGCCAGCCAGATTAGAATACAGTCTACCAGACCAGCAGGCAGAGGTCTCAACAGTTCACTTCACCACTCAGAGGAGAAAAAAACACAAAGAGACAATTAGCAGAAAGATCCTTATTTTCAAAAAGTGTGATTGTGCCAGAGATGAAGAAGCCACTGCAATGATCATTGTGGAGAATTTGTTGCCTCAGATAAGTTTCTGTATGCATCTCGTTAGAAGTCACTGAACATGACTTTAAAGATGGAAGACTAGAAGCTCTTACTATAAACAACTATGTGTCTGGATGTGAAAACACCTCGTCAGATTAAAACATATTTTTCTCAAGGCAGAACATCAGGCGGATGGTTTCTGTGAAAACACTGTAGCTTTCAGGAATAAATGAATGATTGTTCTGGAATAAAGTTGACCCAATGTCTGCAGACTGCAAGGGTTGTGTGAATTTCATGGCTGCTGTTATGAGCAGCACACCTGATCTGCTCTCTCTGCCGGGGCCTCTGAGGAGCACATGATGTGCTACAGCTGGGGAGGGGGGGGATGTAAGGGGTAAGGACCTAGAGGTTAGTGGCTACTGTGTGTCTTTCATGAAAGCTCATATGTGCTGACTGTTCCTGTTGAGCTGCATTAGTGTCTCTGTTGTATCTAAACAGTGTGCAGGTATTCCCCTTCCTCCTCTAAGCTCAATCACACCCCCAGGAGAGTGAGGGAGAAATCACTGGATTTCGCATGGTGTCTGATCAGAGTTCCACTGAGTTGGTTGATAATGTTAGACTGACCTTGGCTTAGACACCTGGGCCCGGTTTCCCGATAGCGATGGAACTTAGGCTTACGAGTGTTTTAACACTGCATCTTTCCTACAACAGGCAAAAATGTAACATTAGTTTCCCAAAACACCACCCAGAGAGAACGTTGGCTAAGTGTGTCTTTGAGGCATGTGTCGATACTGATAGGATCAAAAGAAAGGCAAGCTGCGCTCGGATCAGCTTTCTCCATTGAAAGCTTACCTTAACTTTAGAATCATTCCACAATACTGATGACGGATCATCTCCTGGAAAGATATCTATGGCTGCAAATATTGAGGCTGGTTATTCTAATGCTTACCCTATAATGATGCACTAAATCAAGATTTGGCACATCATTATGCACATGTTGTTACACATCATTAAATATATTGAGACAAATTACAGACAGTAGCCTACAAGTAGCAAAATAGAACTCAACTGATTGAACATTAAATGTATTTAAAACAGCGTCAGCCCACCAATTAGGGTGTTAAGGGCGGCGCCCCACCATTATGTTTTAAATGCTCATAAAAGTGTGGTAAATGTGTACATTTTCCCGTTGAAAAAAGATATAGTTCAAAACAAGCTGTTCAGTTACTTACTACTCTGCCCCTTAGTGTCTGCTAGCAGCAGCAGCTCTGCCTCCATGGGGGCATAGGCCGTGTGATCATTGCTTGGATTGTTTTTCCAGCTATTTGATATGAGGGGGAATTGCCCTAATAAAATCTCAGGATTTCATAGCATAAATTATAAGAGCACAAAGTAAATGGACTGACCAGGGGCTCTCAAATGTGCATCTGTTGAGTCAGAACTTCTAGGTCTGCTCTAGTTTCCCTCCCAATGAGTCGCTCATACCAGACGGCTTACTTCTGCATATGCGAGATCTGCTCTATCAGGTACAGATGGCGCTAAAGCAAAAAGCAAATTGTAATTAACTTGTAAATAAATAATCATAACAGTCATGCGAGCCTGAGACCTGATAAACTGGACTACTACATCCAACAAGAGTCGAAGAACAGAGGGATGCACTAGCTAAAACCTTTTCATCGTGGAACTGGTAGGACAAAAAAGCTTGGCCAATTGTATTGTTTCTCCTCATGTTGTTCATCGGGTTGTACTGTAGGTGACAGGGCGACATGTTGTGTGGACTAAAACAACATAAAACCGGGTGTATCACAAAGCATGATCAAATGATTTAGCCAGCTACAGTCATTGTTTTAAGCATTTCGAAATAGTTTGGTCGTTCTTTGGTCAAATTAACCAGTTATCTACCTTTGGTACAGTGAGGGAAAAAAGTATTTGATCCCCTGCTGATTTTGTACGTTTGCCCACTGACAAAGAAATTATCAGTCTATAATTTTAATGGTAGGTTTATTTGAACAGTGAGAGACAGAATAACAACAAAAAAATCCAGAACAAAAATGTTATAAATTGATTAGCATTTTAATGAGGGAAATAAGTATTTGACCCCTCTGCAAAACATGACTTAGTACTTCGTGGCAAAACCCTTGTTGGCAATCACAGAGGTCAGACATTTCTTGTAGTTGGCCACCAGGATTGCACACATCTCAGGAGGGATTTTGTCCCACTCCTCTTTGCAGATCTTCTCCAAGTCATTAAGGTTTTGAGGCTGACGTTTGGCAACTCGAACCTTCAGCTCCCTCCACAGATTTTCTATGGGATTAAGGTCTGGAGACTGGCTAGGCCACCAGGACCTTAATGTGCTTCTTCTTGATCCACTCATTTGTTGCCTTGGCCGTGTGTTTGGGTCATTGTCATGCTGGAATACCCATCCACGACCCATTTTCAATGCCCTGGCTGAGGGAAGGAGCTTCTCACCCAAGATTTGACAGTACATGGCCCCGTCCATCATCCCTTTGATGCGGTGAAGTTGTCCTGTCCCCTTAGCAGAAAAACACCCCCAAAGCATAATGTTTCCACCTCCATGTTTGACGGTGGGGATGGTGTTTTTGGGGTCATAAGCAGCATTCCTCTTCCTCCAAACACGGCGAGTTGAGTTGATGCCAAAGAGCTCCATTTTGGTCTCATCTGACTACAACACTTTCACACAGTTGTCATCTGAATCATTCAGATGTTCATTGGCAAACTTCAGACGGGCATGTATATGTGCTTTCTTGAGCAGGGGGACCTTGCGGGCGCTGCAGGATTTCAGTCCTTCACGGCGTAGTGTGTTACCAATTGATTTCTTGGTGACTATGGTCCCAGCTGCCTTGAGATCATTGACAAGATCCTCCCGTGTAGTTCTGGGCTGATTCCTCACCGTTCTCATGATCATTGCAACTCAACGAGGTGAGACCTAACATGGAGCCCCAGGCCGAGGGAGATTGACAGTTCTTTTGTGTTTCTTCCATTTGCGAATAATTTCACCAATTGTTGTCATCTTCTCAACAAGCTGCTTGGCGATGGTCTTGTAGCCCATTCCAGCCTTGTGTAGGTATACAATCTTGTCCATGACATCCTTTGAGAGCTCTTTGGTCTTGGCCACGGTGGAGAGTTTGGAATCTGATTGATTGATTGCTTCTGTGGACAGGTGTCTTTTATACAGGTAACAAACTGAGATTAGGAGCACTCCCTTTAAGAGTGTGCTCCTAATCTCAGCTCGTTACCTGTATAAAAGACACCTGGGAGCCAGAAATCTTTCTAATTGAGAGGGGGTCAAATACTTATTTCCCTCATTAAAATGCAAATCAATTTATAACATTTTTGACATGCGTTTTTCTGGATATTTTTGTTGTTATTCTGTCTCTCACTGTTCAAATAAACATACCATTAAAATTATAGGCTGATAATTTCTTTGTCAGTGGGCAAACGTACAAAATCAGCAGGGGATCAAATACTTTTTCCCTCACTGTAGCTTACCAGCTAGTTAGCTCCCATGCCAATTTCAAGTCTTTCTAAACTAATATATGACTAACTTGGAAGTATAAAGTTATTTCAGAATTAAAGTGAACTGGCTAACGCATCATGCTTTGTGATATTATGTTAGCTAGCTATCCCCAGGTACGTAATGTGTTTTCACTTATTGCATCTGCGTGCTTGTTGCATTCTCCCTGGTTCACCCGTTCTTTCATGACGTGAGTTGGCTGCTCGTTATCAATAGTATAATGAAATCTGTTCAAAACAGTGGCAGCATGTGTAGCAGTGGTCATTCGGTTTTTTACATACAAAAGTGAAATAGGTGTATTTATGCTGTTGTTCAAATGCACAGATCACTTTATATACATCTTTTCAAAGAAACTACCATTAGTTCAAAAACTTCATATTTCTGTCATGCTGCAACCACTCACGTCCCGGGTATTCAGCCAATCAGTGGCCGCCGCTGATTTCAATATGATTGAAATAGGCCTAGCCTATAGCACACTGTATTTATATTATAATGCAATCATCTCCATTTTAATCTCCATATTTTTATACGTTGCAGTTATTTTTTTAAATCAATTTCAAAGACATTTGCAACTTGTATTTGTAGTCAACTTTGTTCTGAATTTATCGGTGGTTACAGGGAGGCGGATAAACGATGTTCAGCAGAGATCTTCAGTGTATAAAGGGACGCAGGAGGGCAGAAAAACATCTAATGATGCACTTAGCTGTTCTACGAATGGCCTGAGGCAGGCGTTAGATTCAGAGTGTTAATAACGATGGTTTTGGGAAACAGATCAGAGTTTCTCTCTCTCTCTCTCTCGCCCTCTCTCCCTCCCTCTCCTCACACCAAGGGAATCACTTTCCAGCCTGGACATCTTGTAGTGGGAGAGGTGAGAAGTTTGACTGAAACACACACGCTTTTCCGCGTTCACAATGATACCAGCTTGGTGTGTGGCTTAGCATGTGTGTATAAATCTGGGCTTGATTGTATTCCCAATGAGTGTATTTATATCCGTGGTATTTTTTTTTTATGAATCCAGGCCCATTGTTTCTCTATGCCGTGGCTCTTGCTTCATATTAACATGATTAAAAACGGTTTGGGGTGTTAGATGAGTCAGAGCCAACAATAAGACGTGAGTTATATAAATAGTGTAATGTGCCCCATACAACCCAACATGACACAAATCAACTGCCTGCTTGTAATTGGGGTCAGTGCAGGTGAGACACACACACACACACAGCCAATGAACATTGGGCAATCTCCATTCCTGGCACAGAGCAGCCAATCATGGCAGCATGCACACGTCACACACACTCTACAGCAGGGGTGTCAAACATACGGCCAGCAGGCCCATTCAATCCGGCCAGCGAGGTGGTTTGAGTGGCGTATCATGCACATGCCACTGAACACCCATAGCCTCCACGAGTTAGTATGTACTGTATGTATTTATACTGAACAAAAATATAAACGCAACATGTAATGCGTTGGTCCCATGTTTCATGAGATGAAGTAAAAGATTCCAGAACGTTTTCAAACAAACAAAAAGTTAATTTCTCTGAAATGTTATGCACAAATGTGACTCATTTCAGCAAACTAGGAATATGTCGCAAGTCACGACCTTCACAGGAGAAGCGTTTGAACATTTCTTTTTTATCAAAATGCGTTTTTTGGCAGAAATGCCTTCAACATTTGAACTTTCATGTGCCTTAATAACAAACCTGTATGTGATCTGTAAATACGAATGAAGTTGTTAAATTACAAGCCTAGTTGGTTTAGCCACAGAAAAAGGCAAGAACCTTTCCGCTAGCCATGACTGGCTGAGATAATGAATGGGCTGGATCCGGCGAGAGATGAGTTTCGGATTGGTCTGCCGTATAGCATCTTCTATATAATGAGATGCTTGTTATGAGTAGATAATCCTTTCAACTGCAGTTTTTTCTAAAGATATAACGTTAGCCGTGGAGAAGTGCAAATGTGTTGCTACTGCTCTAAATAACATTGCTGCCCTGAATTTATCAGGCGCTATCGACTATCAGTCAGTTCAATGGCAGCTAGTTAGCTAGCTAACATTAGGCTATAACTAGCAAATGCCATTGAACTGCCATTTGAATTGCTAGTTATAGCCTAATGTTAGCTAGCTAACTAGCTGCCATTGAACTTATTTTGTTAACTTTAGCTAGCTATGACAATCGGTTTGTATTGCTAGTACTCTATGGATTGGGATTTGGTTAATTGTTTAGCTAGCTAGCTAGCTACATGTCTAAAACAAAAGACTTCACTTCGCCAGATGATCCCATGGCCCATCAAGTTAGCCAGGTGTGTCTGATGGTGATTACGGCTATCGTATAATAATGCATCTGGAATTTGTCTTTCAGCATCAGTAGAACACGCCTGACTCTCCTCCACCAGTCATACAAGGATAATGGTCTAATGCCTCCAATCAAAAAGAGAGCTGGTCCAAGCAAGCACTTGTTCAGAGTGAGCGGTCTGTCTACCAGAAGATGGTTGCTGACTGCAAGACCACCTGTCAAGACCTACAGTTGTCTCTGGGGGACTCTACTGAGCCAGCAAGCAAAGACATCAGGATGCATTACAGCTATGATTTTGCTCAACAAGTAAGCAATATGTCCTCCTATATACTGATTAAGGACATAGATGGATAGATGCACACACAATATATACTGCTCAAAAAAATAAAGGGAACACTTAAACAACACAATGTAACTCCAAGTCAATCACACTTCTGTGAAATCAAACTGTCCACTTAGGAAGCAACACTGATTGACAATACATTTCACATGCTGTTGTGCAAATGGAATAGACAACAGGTGGAAATTATAGGCAATTAGCAAGACACCCCCAATAAAGGAGTGGTTCTGCAGGTGGGGACCACAGACCACTTCTCAGTTCCTATGCTTCCTGGCTGATGTTTTGGACACTTTTGAATGCTGGCGGTGCTTTCACTCTAGTGGTAGCATGAGACGGAGTCTACAACCCACACAAGTGGCTCAGGTAGTGCAGCTCATCCAGGATGGCACATCAATGCGAGCTGTGGCAAGAAGGTTTGCTGTGTCTGTCAGCGTAGTGTCCAGAGCATGGAGGCACTACCAGGAGACAGGCCAGTACATCAGGAGACGTGGAGGAGGCCGTAGGAGGGCAACAACCCAGCAGCAGGACCGCTACCTCCTGCCTTTGTGCAAGGAGGAGCACTGCCAGAGCCCTGCAAAATGAACTCCAGCAGGCCACAAATGTGCATGTGTCTGCTCAAACGGTCAGAAACGGACTCCATGAGGGTAGTATGAGGGCCCGACGTCCACAGGTGGGGGTTGTGCTTACAGCCCAACACCGTGCAGGACGTTTGGCATTTGCCAGAGAACACCAAGATTGGCAAATTC
Organism: Salmo trutta; assembly: GCF_901001165.1. Taxonomy (NCBI): domain Eukaryota; kingdom Metazoa; phylum Chordata; class Actinopteri; order Salmoniformes; family Salmonidae; genus Salmo; species Salmo trutta. Next base: position 29,932,503 of record NC_042970.1, on the reverse strand, counting down.
GCCACTGGCGCCCTGTGCTCTTCACAGATGAAAGCAGTGAAGAGCACACTGAGCACATGTGACAGACGTGACAGAGTCTGGAGACGCCGTGGAGAACGTTCTGCTGCCTGCAACATCCTCCAGCATGACCGGTTTGGCGGTGGGGCAGTCATGGTGTGGGGGGGGCATTTCTTTGGGGGGCCGCACAGCCCTCCATGTGCTCACCAGAGGTAGCCTGACTGCCATTAGGTACCGAGATGAGATCCTCAGACCCCTTGTGAGACCATATGCTGGTGCGGTTGGCCCTGGTTTTCTCCTAATGCAAGACAATGCTAGACCTCATGTGGCTGGAGTGTGTCAGCAGTTCCTGCAAGAGGAAGGCATTGATGCTATGGACTGGCCCGCCCGTTCTCCAGACCTGAATCCAATTGAGCACATCTGGGATATCATGTCTCGCTCCATCCACCAACACCACGTTGCACCACAGACTGTCCAGGAGTTGGCGGATGCTTTAGTCCAGGTCTGGGAGGAGATCCCTCAGGAGACCATCCGCCACCTCATCAGGAGCATGCCCAGGCGTTGTAGGGAGGTCATACAGGCACGTGGAGGCCACACACACTACTGAGCCTCATTAGTGTTATTACTCATTACTTGTTTTAAGGACATTACATCAAAGTTGGATCAGCCTGTAGTGTGGTTTTCCACTTTAATTTTGAGTGTGACTCCAAATCCAGACCCAATGGGTTGATAAATTGGATTTCCATTGATTATTTGTGTGTGATTGTGTTGTCAGCACATTCAACTATGTAAAGAAAAAAGTATTTAATAAGATTATTTCATTCATTCAGATCTAGGATGTGTTATTTTAGTGTTCCCTTTATTTTTTTGAGCAGTGTATATATCACTGAGCTGTGTAAAGACAGACTGACAGGGGTGAGCCAATTCATTTGAATTTATCTTAATGTTCTTTTGTTGTTTGCAGGTGCACTATCCTTCTGACCCTATGCAGCCAGGTCCCATCTACTTTTTAACTCCTCGCAAGTTTGGTGACTGCTGTGAAGAAATACCACAACAAGTCAACTACTTGATTGATGAAGGCATGTCATCCAGCAAAGGCAGCAGGGCAGTCATTATTAACTACATGCATTTCTTCACCAACTACTGAGTTGAGGAAATATGTGTGGACCTGAATTATCATAACTGCAGTGGCCAAAACAAGAACAAGTTTGTGCTCTGGTATTGTGCCTGGAGGACCATGCACAAGCTCCACCACAGTCTGGACCTTCACTCCCTGATCACAGGCCATACCAAGTTTGCCCCCGACTGGTGCTTCGACCTCATCAAGCAGTGCTTCAGAAAGACCAGAGTAAACAGTTGTCTGAGATTGCTGGTGTTGTGAAGGACAGCACTGTGACAGGGGTCAACATCCCAACAGCTGGTTGGACTGGAGGATGGTACGGTGCTGGTGGAAAGCTATGGCTGGCAACAACACCTGACTCCGTACTTCAGGCTGCTGCCACAGATCAAGCAGTACCAGGACTTCAGGTGAATATCATTTCCATTGCATTGTATGAGGTTATTATTCTTATCTAAACCTTGGGGGTGAATTGATGTTATGCAAGGTTGTAATGTCTTAAATTTTCTTTGTTATTTCCTGTTTTACAGCTTTGATGCTCTGGAGCCTGGTGTTATTGTTTTCAAGGAGTGTTCGGACTTAGAAGGGACCAGGTTTCAGCTGCTGCGCAACGCTGACATCCTTCCTCCCATAGATGGTCTGCCTGTACAAGCAGCACCTGGACAGGACAAAGCTAGACAAACTTATATTTTTGAGAAGATCAGGGAATTTTGTGATGAAGATGCTATGGACATCACATGCCCTGCACCAAAGTCAAGGGCAGGACAGAAACAGGCTCTCCAAATATAGATTCCCTTGTTCATTTGTGGTTCGGAAGGACCAGTTCACTGGGGGCGAGTTCCCAGTCAGCTGCACTATCTGCAGTGCCTCTATTCACATGACTCTCTCCTAACACACAAACGCCATACGTTGCTGCTACTGTTTATTTTTTTATCCTGCTGCTCAGCCACTTTACCAAGGTTTGTATGCATATAACTACCTCATCTATCACTGATATCGTTATTGATATTGTTCTTGTACATACTGTACAATTTTCTCAAAAGTGGGGTTACAAGTTTATCAACTTTCAAAGCAGAATTACTTTTTTTGGGGCAGAAATGGCTTTTGGAACATGTGATCTTTCATGTGCCTTAATAACACACTTGTATTCCATCCATAAATACAAATAAATTGTTAAAATATGATTTGGTTTAGCCGCAGAAAAAGTCAGGAACCTTCCTGCTAGCCATTATTGGCTGAGATAATGGATGTGCTGGACATGACGGGAGATGAGTTTGGATTCAAATCAAATCAAATGTATTTATAAAGCCCTTCTTACATCAGCTGATATCTCAAAGTGCTGTACAGAAACCCAGCCTAAAACCCCAAACAGCAAGCAATGCAGGTGTAGAAGCACGGTGGCTAGGAAAAACTCCATAGAAAGGCCAGAACCTAGGAAGAAACCTCGAGAGTTGGTCTGCCTTGGTCTGCCGCTTCTGTCTGTAACATGAGCTGTTCAGTATGTGTTGATAGTACTTTCTACTGCGGCGTTTTTGAAAGATATAACGTTAGCCATCGAGAACTACACAAGTTTTGCTACTTTTCTCAACAACGTTGATGCCCTGAATTTAACAGGAGCTTTAGCTACCTGCAGATACATACTACAGCTATGACAATGTTTGTATTGGTAGTAGTATGAGTTGGGATTATGCCGGTTCATTGATCTAAACAAAAGACTCCACTTTGGCCATATTATTACATGACCCATCACATTAGCTTGGTGTGTCTGGGGGTGTTTATGGCCATCTATTGTATTTCATGAACATGTCTAGACTATAGTGACCCATCCACTTAGCTAGATGAACATGTCTAGACTATAGTGACCCATCCACTTAGCTAGATGAACATGTCTAGACTATAGTGACCCATCCACTTAGCTAGATGTGGCTGGGGGTGTTTATGGCCATCTATTGTATTTCATGAACATGTCTAGACTATAGTGACCCATCCACTTAGCTAGATGTGGCTGGGGGTGTTTATGGCCATCTGTTGTATTTCATGAACATGTCTAGACTATAGTGACCCATCCACTTAGCTAGATGAACATGTCTAGACTATAGTGACCCATCCACTTAGCTAGATGTGGCTGGGGGTGTTTATGGCCATCTATTGTATTTCATGAACATGTCTAGACTATAGTGACCCATCCACTTAGCTAGATGTGGCTGGGGGTGTTTATGGCCATCTGTTGTATTTCATGAACATGTCTAGACTATAGTGACCCATTCACTTAGCTAGATGAACATGTCTAGACTATAGTGACCCATCCACTTAGCTAGATGTGATTGAGGGGTGGTTAGCGCATTTCCTTCACATGACCCATCAATTTAGAAAAGAGTGTCGGGTAACCGTCATCTAATCATTATAAAATATTTTTATCTGGACACTTTCTGTTTTGATAATGCTACTATGCAAGTAACCATTTCAGTGCACCATTTACACCTTCTGTATCCTGTGCATGTAACAAATAAACATAGATTTTGTTTGATATAGTGTGTGTTTACCACGTCAAATAAAAGTGTATTAGTCACGTGCCGAATACAATTACAGTGAAATGCTTACTTACAAATCACTATCCGACAGTGCAGTTTAAAAAAATATGGATAAGAATAAGAGATAAAAGTAACAAGTAATTAAAGAGGAGCAGTAAAAAATAACAATATATACAGGGGGGTGCCATTACAGAGTCTATGTGCGGGGGCACTGGTTAGTTGAGGTAGTACGTACATGTAGGTAAAGTTAATTAAAGTGACTATGTATAGATGACAACAGAGAGTGGTAGTGGTGTGGAGAGGGGAGGGGGGGCAATGTGAATAGTCTGGGTAGCCATTTGACAAGATGTTCAGGAGTCTTATGGCTTGGGGGTAGAAGCTGTTTAGAAGCCTCTTGGAGCTAGACTTGGCGCTCCAGTACTGCTTGCCGTGTGGTAGCAGAGAGAACAGTCTATGACTAAGGTGGCTGGAGTCTTTGACAATTTTCAGAGCCTTCCTCTGACACCGCCTGGTATAGAGGTCCTGGATGGCAGGAATCCTGGCCCCAGTGATGTACTGGGCTGTTCGCACTACCCTCTGTAGTGCCTTGTTGTCGGAGGCCGAGCAGTTGCCATACCAGACAGTGATTCAACTAGTCAGGATGCTCTCGATGGTGCAGCTGTAGAACCTTTTGAGGATCTGAGGACCCATGCCAAATATTTTTGGTCTCCTGAAGGGGAATAGGTTTTGTTGTGCCCACTTCACGACTGTCATGGTGTGCTTGAACCATGTTAGTTTCTTGGCGATGTGGACACCAAGAAATTTGAAGCTCTCAACCTGCTCCACTGCAGCCCCGTCGATGAGAATTGGGGCGTGCTCTGTTCTCTTTTTCCTGTAGTCCACAATCATCTCCTTTGTCTTGATCACGCTGAGGGAGAGGTTATTGTCCTGGCACCACACGGCCAGGTCTCTGAGCTCCTCCCTATAGGCTGTCTTGTTGTTGTCGGGGATCAGGCCTACCACTGTTGTCATCGGCAAATTTAATGATGGTGTTGGAGTCGTACCTAGTCGTGCAGTCATGAGTAAACAGGGAGTACAGGAGGGGGCTGAACACGCACCCCTGAGGGGCCCCTGTGTTGAGGATCAGCGTGGCGGATGTGTTGTTACCTACCCTTACCACCTGGAGGCGGCCCGTCAGGAAGTCCAGGATCCAGTTGCACTGGGAGGTGTATAGTCCCAGGGTCCTTAGCTTATCGATGAGCTTTGAGGACACTATGATGTTGAACGCTGAGCTGTAGTCAATGAATAGCATTCTCACATAGGTGTTCCTTCTGTCCAGGTGGGCAATAGTGTGAAGTGCAGTGTGGAGGGCAATAGAGACTGCATCATCTGTGGATCTGTTGGGGCGGTATGCAAATTGCAGTGGGTCTAGGGTTTCTGGGATGATGGTGTTGATGTGAGTCATGACCAGCCTTTCAAAACACTTCATGGCTACAGATGTGAGTGCTTTTAAGCAGGTTACTGGGCAGGTTACCTGGCGGGTTACCTCATTTAGGCAGGGTACCTTAGTGTTCTTGGGCACAGGCACTATGGTGGTCTGCTTAAAACATGTTGGTATTACAGACTTGGACAGGGAGAGGTTGAAAATGTCAGTGAAGACACTTGCTAGTTGGTCAGCGCATGCTCGCAGTACCTGTCCAGGTAATCCGTCTGGCCCTGCGGCCTTGGGAATGTTGACCTGTCTGAAGGTCTTACTCACATCGGCTGCGGAGAGCGTGAGCACACAGTCTTCCGGTACAGCTGGTGCTCTCATGCATGTTTCAGTGTTATTTGCCTCGAAGCGAGCATAGAAGTAGTTTAGCTCGTCTAGTAGGCTCGTGTCGCTGGGCAGCTCTCAGCTGTGCATCCCTTTGTAGTCTGTAATGGTTTGCAGGCCCTACCACATCCAACGAGCATCAGAGCCGGTGTAGTAAGACTTGATCTTAGTCCTGTATTGACACTTTGCCTGTCGGAGGGCATAGCGGGATTTCTTATAAGCTTCCTCGTTAGAGTCCCGCTCCTTGAAAGCAGCAGCTCTAGCCTGTAGCTCAGTGCGGATGCTGCCTGTATCCATGGTTTCTGGTTGGGGTATGCACGTAGGGTCACTGTGGGGATGACGTCATCAATGCACTTATTGATGAAGCCAGTGACAGATGTGGTGTACTCCTCAATGTCATTGGAGGAATCCCGGAACATATTCCAGTCTGTGCTAGCAAAACAGTCCTGTAGCTTAGCATCTGCTTCATATGACCACTTTTTTATTGCTCTAGTCACTGGTGCTTCCTGCCATTCACATGGCCTCGCATGTGAATCCTTAAAGAGATGGGTGGGGCTCAGGCTTAAGCAGGTGTGAACTTTCAAAGCAGAATTACTTTCCCATTGTTCCTCAACTGCAGTGTATGATATACCATTTTCTAGCGTTTAGTCTCTACTTTTATCCAATGTAAAAAACACCATTTCAAATTTTGCTACAAAAGACCGAATCGAGGCGGTCCGTCACAAATGTGTTTACATCCCTGTTAGTGAACATTTCTCCATTGCCAAGATAATCCATCCACCTGACAGGTGTGGCATATCAAGAAGCTGATTAAACAGCATGATCATTACACAGGTGCACCGTGTGCTGGGGACCTCCATATCCGGCCTCTTCACCTGTGGGATTGTCTGAAACCAGCCACTCGGACAGCTGATGAAACTGAGGAGTATTTCTGTCTGTAATAAAGCCCTTTTGTGGGGCCCACCCAGTGGGTAGGCCTATGTCCTCCCAGGCCCACCCATGGCTGTGTCTCTGCTCAGTCATGTGAAATTCATAGATTAGGGCCTACTGAATTTATTTCAATTGACTGATTTCCTTATATGAACTGTAACTCAGTAAAATCGTTGAAATTGTCGCATTGATATTTTTTCAGTGTGTATATATATATATATATATATATATATATATATATATATATATATATTTATTTATTTATTTATTTATTAGTACAAGTCAGAAGTTTGGACACACCTACTCATTCCAGGGTTTTTCTGTATTTTTACTATTTCCTACAATGTAGAATAATAGTGAAGACATCAAAACTATGAAATAACACATATGGAATCATGTAGTAACAAAAAAGTTAAACAAATCAAAATATATTTTATATTTGAGATTCTTCAAAGTAGCCACCCTTTGCCTTGATGACAGCTTTGCTCACTCTTGGCATTCTCTCAACCAGCTTCATGAGGAATGCTTTTCCAACAGTCTTGAAGGAGTTCCCACATATGCTGAGCACTTGTTGGTTGCTTTGCCTTCACTCTGCAGTCCAACTCATCCCAAACCATCTCAATTGGGTTGAGGTCAGTTATTTGTGGTGGCCAGGTCATCTGTTGCAGCACTCCATCACTCTCCTTCTTGGTCAAATAGCCCTTACACAGCCTGGAGGAGTGTTTTGGGTCATTGTCCTGTTGAAAAACAAATGATAGTCCCACTAAGCGCAAACCAGATGGGATGGCGTATCTCTGCAGAGTGTTGTGGTAGCCATGCTGGTTAAGTGTGTCTTAAATTCTAAATAAATCACAGACAGTGTAACCAGCAAAGCACCCCACACCATCACACCTCCTCCTCCATGCTTCACATTAGGAACTACATATGCAGAGATCATCCGTGCACCTACTCTGCGTCTAACAAAGACACGGCAGTTGGAACCAAAAATCTCAAATTTGGACTCATCAGACCAAAGGACAGATTTCCACCGGTCTAATGTCCATTGCTCGTTTTTCTTGGCCGAAGCAAGTCTCTTCTTATTATTGGTGTCCTTTAGTAGTGGTTTCATCAGAAATTTCTTCAGCAGTCTCCTCTGAACAGTCAATGTTGAGATGTGTCTGTTACTTGAACTCCGTGAAGCATTTATCTGGGCTGCAATCTGAGGTGCAGTTAACTCTAATGAACTTATCCTCTGCAGCAGAGGTAACTCTGAGTCTTCCTTTCCTGTGGTGGTCCTCATGAGAGCCAGTTTCATCATAGCGCTTGATGGTTTTTGCGACTGCAATGAAGAAACTTTCAAAGTTCTTCAAATTGTATATCACCCCTACCTTGTCACAACACAACTGATTGGCAAAAACACAGTAAGAAGGAAAGAAAATCCACAAATTAACTTTTAACAAGGCACACCTGTTGAAATGCATTCCAGGTGACTACCTCATGAAGCTGGTTGAGAGAATGGCAAAAGTGTGCAAAGCTGTCATTAAGGCTAATGGTGGCTACCTTGAAGAATCTAAAATCTAAAATATATTTAGATTTGTTTAAACCTCTTACATCTAGACGTTCCGCTAGCGGAACACCTGCTCCAATATCCAATGATAGGCGTGGCGCGAATTACAAATTCCTCAAAAATACAAAAACTTCAATTTTTCAAACATATGACTATTTTACAGCATTTTAAAGACAAGACTCCTTTATCTAACCACACTGTCCGATTTCAAAAAGGCTTTACAGCGAAAGCAAAACATTAGATTATGTCAGCAGAGTACCCAGCCAGAAATAATCAGGCACCCATTTTTCAAGCTAGCATATAATGTCACAAAAAACAAAACCACAGCTAAATGCAGCACTAACCTTTGATGATCTTCATCAGATGACACGCCTAGGACATTATGTTATACAATACATGCATGTTTTGTTCAATCAAGTTCATATTTATATCAAAAAACAGCTTTTTACATTAGCATGTGACGTTCAGAACTAGCATTCCCACCGAACACTTCCGGTGAATTTACTAAATTACTCACGATAAACGTTTTAAAATAGCTTTTCGGTGAAAGCACATTTTGCAATATTCTAAGTAGATAGCCCGGCATCACAGGGCTAGCCATTTAGACACCCACCATGTTTAGCCCTCACCAAAGTCAGATTTACTATAAGAAAAATGTTATTACCTTTGCTGTTCTTCGTCAGATTGCACTCCCAGGACTTCTACTTCAATAACAAATGTTGGTTTGGTTCAAAATAATCCATAGTTATATCCAAATAGCGGTGTTTTGTTCGTGCGTTCAAGACACTATCCAAGGGTGACGAAGGGTTACGCGCCCGACGCGTTTCGTGACAAAAAAAATTCTAAATATTCCATTACCGTACTTCGAAGCATGTCAACCGCTGTTTAAAAATCAATTTTTATGCAATTTTTCTCGTAAAAAAGCGATAATATTCCGACCGGGAAACCGTGTTTTAGTACAAAGAGAGAGAAAGTAAACATGGAGTCGACTCGTGCACGCGCCTCAGTCTCATAGTACTGTGACCGACCACTATCCAAACACGCTAATGTTTTTCAGCCAGGGCCTGCAAAGCAACCATTCAGCTTTTTGCCGCCTTCTGAGAGCCCATGGGAGCCGTAGGAAGTGTCACGTAACAGCAGAGATCCCCTGTTTTGGATAGAGATGATCAAGGCGGCCAAGAAATGGTCAGACAGGGTACTTCCTGTACAGAATCTTCTCAGGTTTTGGCCTGCCAAATGAGTTCTGTTATACTCACAGACACCATTCAAACAGTTTTAGAAACTTTGGAGTGTTTTCTATCCAAAGCTAATAATTATATGCATATATGCAGTTTCTGGGCAGGAGTAATAATCAGATTAAATCGGGTACGTTTTTTATCCGGCCGTGAAAATACTGCCCCCTATCCATAACAGGTTAACACTTGGTTACTACAGGATTCCATGTGTTATTTCATAGTTTTGATGTCTTCACTATTATTCTACAATGTAGAAAATAGTAAAAATAAAGAAAAACCCTTCAGTAGGTGTGTCCAAACTTCTGACTGGTACTTTACTGTGTAAGTGAACACAATACTTTTGGTCCCCTAAAATGAAGGGACTATGTACAAAAAGTGCTATAATTTCTAAACAGTTCTCCCGATATTGCTGAAAATACCCTCAAATTAAAACTGACAGTCTGCACTTTAACTTCATAGTCATTGTATCGTTCCAAAGTGCTCAAGTACAGAGCCAATAAGAAAATGTGTCACTGTCCCAATACTTTTTGAACTCACTGTATACACACACACACACACGCACACACACACACACACACACACACACACACACACACACACACACACACACACACACACACACACACACACACAAACACAGTTAGTCATTTCTCACAATAACATTTGACAATAAAATACTGCGGGAGTCAAACACAGAGTGACTAGGATTAACTGAAACACACAAAGTTCCAGATATGTAAAACAGAGCATGATCCATAGCACAGTAGATTAGATGCCCTTAGAACTGTCCCAGGGTCAGTCGAAACCTGATGTCACCTTTTTAGTTCTGATCAATCATAGTCAGGATGATTGTGATTGTGCTGATCCCAGAGGAGGAGGGAAGGGGTGAGAGAGGGGGTATAAATAGAAAGACAAAGTAAGGAGACAGAAGTAGATACAAAGAGAGCGAGAGAGAGATGTACAGAGAAAGATATTGAGTGATAAAGACAGAAAGCAGCAACAGTTGTACTTACAGGAGTGAAGAGGTTGTCCGCGAAAGGAAACAGAAGCCTCTCTCCTTCTGTTCACGGTGTCCAAAGACTTCCCAGGTGTGTCTGTGTGTCTTAATGTTATTCTGACGGAGCAGGCAGAAGACGCAGACCAGAGGGAGAAACAGAGAGAGAATGGTAGAGAGACAACAACTCCAGTCTTCCCCTCTGACAGCGCACGACTCAACCCCTCTGTCCTCCTGCATGCAATCACTCCGCTGCCTGAAAAAAGAAAAAAGAAAAAGAAAAACTGAAGAGAAAATCCCCAGAGGAAAAGAGAGAGCTATATGGAGGGTTTTATAATCAGCCTCTCTCTCCGCCCCCCTACCTCTTTCTCCCCCTCCCTCATTGTTATAGCAACAGCCAATCACAGCTCAGCATAGCACAAGCCTTCCTCAGCCAGCCCTGCAGTGTTGACATGAATCTCACTTTAATCAGCTAATGCAATATGCCTCCTAGTGTGTATGTGTGTGCGTGCGTGCGTGCGTGTGTACGTGCACGTGCGTGTGACAGGAGAGAGAACTATTTGAACATGGTGACAGTTGACTGGTGATGTTTGAACTGGGGATAGTTGTAATGACATAGCATCTAGAAGAGCCATTTCGAATCAAACTTTATTTATCACATGCGCCGAATACAAGAAGTGTAGACCTTACCATGAAATGCTTACTTACAATCCCTTAACCAACAGTGCAGTTCAAGAAGAGTAAAGAAAATATTTACCAAATAAACTAAAGTAAAAAATGTAATAAAAAAATTATAAAAAGTAACACAATAAGAATAACAATAACGAGGTTATATACAGGGGGCACCGCTACCAAGTCAGTGTGCAGGGGTACAGGTTAGTTGAGGTAATTTGTACATGTAGGTAAGGGTGAAGTGACTATGCATATATAATAAACAGCAAGTAGCACCAGTGTACAGGACAAATGGGGGGGGGGGGGGGGGGGTCAATGTAATAGTCCGGTGGCCATTTTATGAATTGTTCAGCAGTCTTATGGCTTGGGCGTAGAAGCTGATAAGGAGCCTTTTGGTCCTGGACTTGGTGCTCCGGTACCGCTTGCCGTGCAGTAGCAGAGAAAACAGTCTATGACTTGGGTGACTGGAGTGGCTTTCCTCTGACAACGCCTATTATATAGGTCCTGGATGGCAGGAAGCTTGGCCCCAGTGACGTACTGGGCCGTTCGCACTACCCTCTGTAGCGCCTTACGGTCAGATGCCGAGCAGTTGCCATACCAGGAAGTGATGCAACTGGTAAGAATGCTCTCAATGGTGCAGCCGTAGAACTTTTTGAGGATCTGGGGACCCATACTAAATCCTTTCAGTCTCCTGAGGGGGAAAAGGTTTTGTCTTGCCTTCTTCACAACTGTCTTGGTGTGTTTGGACCATGATAGTTCACTGGTGATGTGGACACCAAGGAACTTGAAACTCTCGACCTGCTCCACTACAGCCCATTTCAGCAGTGTGTGTGTGACTGTGTGTGAGTCAGCATCTATGAGTGTTGAGTGGTGAACTCAGTGACATGTGAATGTAGCAGGGGTAGTTCCCTGAGCAATCCTCACCTTATGAGTAACCTTCCCCGACACCTGAATACCCAGGTTAACCCTTAAAACCTTAACATCTAGGCTTCAGCTTAGCTGGCTAATGTGAATGGTCATACATGACCGTTAGGACAGTAAGGCTGTATTGTGATCATGACTTACAAGGCCACTGAAAGGAGACATACAATCATTCACTATGTCTGTAGAACCGTGAGTGGTCACCAAACCTGACCTTGAACGGAGAGCAAGGAAAAATACAATTCTAAATGTTATCTGTAGAGCTCATATTGCTTTAACGTAGAAGTGAACATTCCTCAGACAGACATGAACTACTCTCCCAGCATCTGATTCAGGCTTGTCTGCATTCCATTGGCATGGTGATGCCCACATGGCCACAGATGTTGGATGCCAACACAGGACTACTCTTCTGTGCCTGCCTCTGTCTATATTTGCCTGGTGCTGTCTATTGGACAACCAACCAACAACATTTAAAAGACATTCAGACATGAAAGTATTGAATAACTCGGGGACGTGTTGAACCTCTCAATGGAGGTGTACCGGTGTGAACAGTGGTCTTTGCAGTGCATAAGCTTGTTTTGTAACTGATGGCAATGGTGCTGAGGGTTCAGATGTCAGGATCAGAGTGCCGGGCCGGAATGAGGCCGGGAAACAGGAAGTAGGGTAACAAAGGCCCGCTGATGATTGGATGCTTATAGGATTAATTGTATTATTGGCTTGCAGTGGAATTAACACAAATCCCTCCAAATGTAACTAGCAACAGTCCCCATAGGCAAGACTGTCTGGAAGGAAGGGAGAGAGAGAGGGGGAAAGAAGGACAGAAGTCCTGTTTTCTTCCTCTCCTCTCCTGTCTACCTACAGTAAGTAAGAATGTCAGTGGCTATTTTCGTTATGTTTTCATGTTCTACATAACTGATCTGCATCGGTGCGTTGTTATGTCGCCTCTGCTGGTGAATTATCAACACAACCATCTCTCAACTATCCCACCTTCAAATCAAATGTATTTATATAGCCCTTCTTACATCAGCTGATATCTCAAAGTGCTGTACAGAAACCCAGCCTAAAACCCCAAACAGCAAGCAATGCAGGTGTAGAAGCACGGTGGCTAGGAAAAACTCCCTAGAAAGGCCAAAACCTAGGAAGAAACCTAGAGAGGAACCAGGCTATGAGGGGTGGCCAGTACTCTTCTGGCTGTGCCGGGTGGAGATTATAACAGCTCATGGCCAAGATGTTCAAATGTTCATAAATTACCAGCATGGTCAAATAATAATAATCATAGTAGTTGTCGAGGGTGCAACAAGTCAGTAACACAAGAGTAAGTGTCAGTTGGCTTTTTCATAGCCGATCTTTGAGAGTATCTCTACCGCTCCTGCTGTCTCTAGAGAGTTGAAAACAGCAGGTCTGGGACAGGTAGCACGTCCGGTGAACAGGTCAGGGTTCCAGCAGGTCTGGGACAGCAGGTCTGGGACAGGTAGCACGTCCGGTGAACAGGTCAGGGTTCCATAGCTGCAGGCAGAACAGTTGGAACTGGAGCAGCAGCACGGCCAGGTGAACTGGGGACAGCAAGGAGTCATCAAGCCAGGTAGTCCTGAGGCATGGTCCTAGGGCTCAGGTCCTCCGAGAGAGAGAAAGAGAGAAAGAGAGAATTAGAGAGAGCATATTTAAATTCACACAGGACACCGGAAAAGACAAGAGAAATACTCCAGATGTGACAGACTGACCCTAGCCCCACGACACATAAACTACTGCAGCATAAATACTGGAGGCTGAGACAGGAGGGGTCAGGAGACACTGTGGCCCCATCCAATGAAACCCCAAGACAGGGCCAAACAGGTAGGATATAACCCCACCCACTTTGCCAAAGCACAGCCCCCACACCACTAGAGGGATATCTCCAACCACCAACATACCATCCCGGGACAAGGCCGAGTATAGCCCACAAAGATCTCTGCCACGGCACAACCCAAGGGGGGGCGCCAACCCAGACAGGAAGACCACGTCAGTGACTCAACCCACTCAAGTGACGCACCCCTCCCAGGGACGGCATGGAAGAACACCAGTAAGCCAGTGACTCAGCCCCTGTAATGGGGTAGAGGCAGAGAATCCCAGTGGAAAGAGGGGAAACCGGCCAGGCAGAGACAGCAAGGGCGGTTCGTTGCTCCAGCCTTTCCGTTCACCTTCACACCGCTGGGCCAGACTACACTTAATCATAGGACCTACTGAAGAGATGTGTCTTCAGTAAAGACTTAAAGGTTGAGACTGAGTCTGCGTCTCTCACATGGGTAGGCGTGTGGCTCAGTTGATAGAGCATGGTGTTTGCAACGCCAGGGTTGTGGGTTCGATTCCCACAGGGGACCAGTACGGAGAAAAAATGTATGAAATGTATGAATTCACTATTGTAAGTCGCTCTGGATAAGAGCGTCTGCTAACTGACTAAAATGTAAATGTAGGCAGACTATTCCATAAAAATGGAGCTCTATAGGAGAAAGCCCTGCCTCCAGCTGTTTGCTTAGAAATTCTAGGAACAATTAGGAGGCCTGCGTCTTGTGACCGTAGCGTATGTGTAGGTATGTACGGCAGGACCAAATCGGAAAGATAGGTAGGAGCAAGCCCATGTAATGCTTTGTAGGTTAGCAGTGAAACCTTCCACCTTAACGACCTAATCTCATTTTATCCTCCACAGCCACCTTAGCTCCCAACACCTTCTCTGATCACTCAGGGCCTATCTGACCCTCTCTGGGGGAGGTGTCTTTTTCAACACCTTTCCACCACAGGTAGTGGGTCACAAAGGGAAAATCTGCCATGACAACCTATACCTCATATAGTGCATTACTTCCCCCGGGGAATAAGGTGTCATTTGACTTGAGACACAGCCAAATTAAATGCACAGGTATGATCTTGCATTAAATATGATGTGTGCACAGCCTAGGAAACCCAAGTCATCTCAGGGTCTCAGTTTCCTGATATTGATGGATCTGATGCGAATAATAATGTACCTTACAGAAAATCGCAGCAATCCATCTCCATCTTGTTTGCTAAGGTTGTCGTTAGAGCAGTAAGAAGGTTATGCTCATTATATAATTATTAGGGCCGGAAGGGCGGCTCTTAAAGCAGCTCTCTATCCCAGAATAGTCCATTATATTCTCTATTTAGAATCACCATTGTTAGTTCATATAAATAACATAATAGAATTAGGATCGATAATGTGGTCTTATACTGTATTTACAACAGCAAAATCCATTGAAACACAAATGAACACATGGCTGAAATGTAGTCTCTCTCACGGACACACACACGCACGCACGCACACACACACACAGTGCTGGATGAGGAGATGAACATAACAGAAAATGTAAATCTATTCCAGCATGGAACAACTGCCAGAAGCTCAGCCTGGAACATTCTTCAGACTGATTAGATTGGCCGTGTCCTTCATTACAGAGTGTACACACACACAGAAACATACACAAACACACAGAGTGCTGGGTTAGGAGAAGAACATAACAGTAAATGTAAATCTATTCCAGGGAGATGCTGGCACCAAAGTGGTGTTTTACTATTTAATAAACAAACAGAGAGCAGGACATGGAGCTGAGTCTCTCTCTCTCTCTCTCTCTCTCTCTCTCTCTCTCTCTCTCTCTGCTCAGGTATTTTAATGGTCCAATGTATGCAGAGGAGAGGGGACAATCTGTGTGTGTTTGTGTCGTCATATTTTGGCGACAGAAATCAGTATAATCAATATACTGTGTGTGCCCAATGCAGGAGCTGAATCCAACACTTTGAACCAACCAAGTCAACTGGACCAGTTGGATAGCCTGTAAAGAGCTCATGTCCAGTAGGATTTCTGATGGATACAGTTTCAAGACCAGAATGGGTTGTTGCACACACGTTCCTTTGGAGATCACACTCACACGTTCTCACACACATCCATGCACAAACATGCACAAACATGCACACATGAATGCAAACTAACCTGCAATATTGTGGTTTGCACATGGGTTACTCAGAGGACTTTGAGTTCTGAGTGTGGGAGGAGAGTCTCACCATCAACTGACTATATTTCAACATATACAGTAGAGTTAACTGTCTCCTGCTTCACACACACACACACACACACACACACACACACACACACACACTTTTGGTAAGCAGGGGCAGATGACTAGCATCACATGAATCTCAGAGGAAGGAACCCTCCAGCCTAGACCAATTACAGATGTAGGATCTTAATTTGAGCCAGTTTGCTACAGCAGGAAAATAATCCTGCACCAAAAGGAATTGTGGATTATAATTAATGTACATTTTTGTAGGGGTTTCTCAATATGATTATACAGTATTGACAGGTAATAATGTATTCACTGTCTGTTTAAAATATTGTCTATTTACACAATAGTGTAACTCTCTGTCAGCCACATACTAGAGAACCACACTGTAGACTATTATTTTATTGTCCATTTGGTGATGGTGACACCAAAGACTAGAGGGAAGATCGCAGAGGCAATTATTCCTGTGTGTGTGTGTGTGCGTGCATGCGTGCGTGCGTACGTGTGCGTGTGTGTGTGTGTGGATGCATTTAACTATATTTGTTGGGACCAGAAGTTCTCACAAGAATAGTAAACAAACTTAAACTGGGGACATTTTGTTAGTCCCCACAAGGTCAAATGCTATTTCTAGGGGTTTAGGGTTAAGTTTAGAATTAGGTTAATGGTTATGGAAGGGTTAGGAGCTAGGAGCTAGGGTTAGGTTTAGGGTCAGGGTTAAGTTTTGGGGTTAGGGTTAAGGTTTGGGTTAGGTTTAGGGGTTAGGGAAAATAGGATTTTGAATGGGACTGAATTGTGTTAGTTATACAAGACTGTTAGTAATACAAGACAAGTGTGTGTGTGTGTGTGTGTGTGTGTGTGTGTGTGTGTGTGTGTGTGTGTGTGTGTCATTCAGTCTGCCCCATTCATACAAATTCAATTCTCAGTGATAAAATGGCTCTTTTAATTATGCTATCCAGAGAGAGAGGCTTTAGAAGACAGAGATGAAAGGGGGGAAATGTGAGAGAATGGACCCATCCTCAGACGGAGAGCAACAAGCTCTCACAGTCTCACTGCAAAATCTGACGTTTGTCCATAATGTCAGATTTCAAAGGTTAAGTTCAAGCATTCATTCAGAATGGTTATGTTAAAGGTTAAGGTTTGGGATAGGATAAAAACAAAAATAACTCCACCGTTAAGTTTAGGCATTAATCCAGAATGGTTTGTAATAGCGTTAGCCACCTAGCCACCTAGCTAACATTAGCCACAACAAATTGGAATTCGTTAACATATCATAGACATTTTTATTTGGAACATAGCATACTAAATGGATGATGGACATCCACAAATTAATACATACCATACGAAACGTAACATATCATACCAACTGGAGTGTCTCGGATTTACGTTTACTCTGTTACGTCTACCCCTGAGTCCAGTTTGGTTGAGTTGTGTAACTGAGTGGAGGCATGGAGGTATTTGGACATGTGGCCAGTAAAGATCTGATCTATAGATTCCCCTCAAACTCTGCAACTCTTTTCAACTCCCTCACTTTAACATGGCTTCAGTGTGTACCTACAAGAGCCTCAACAATGGATTAAATCTTAACCTGTTCTATGGTTCCTTACTGACAAGCTCTATTGCATAACGTATCATCATACACAAATATTATATAATGCATAGGATAGGTTTAAGTTAAAGTCATGTAAATCATTGTTTGGTAGGTTTTCAGGTGTAGGTAAACATCTCTCTCTCTGTCTGCTGTGGTGAGGCTCAGGTTGCCAAAACAGGTGACTGTTCTTTCCTCTGCCTGCTAAATGTACTCCCAGAGAGGTGACATTAATTGGGAGAACTGACAATTTGATATGCTGGAGACTCGGGTTATTACCATTAATTATCATAACTGACTGTATAAGACGTGTTCTCTCTGGGTTTCTGGTTATGTTTGGACCGGGGCTGTCCCTGCCAGCTGCGACAGAGAGGTAGAGAGCTGGGAGGGGGGGGGGGGAATAATCCGTTGATCAGTATTGCAATAAATGAAGTAATCTTCTTACCACATTCCACAATAATTGTTTGCCAAATTAGCCAAATAGAATTACAAAGGGGGGACTTAGAAGGGGGACCTCATACTGTGTACTTCCCCAACACACCAGAAGGTAGCAATGTTTACCCATTTAACCTTCTTACAGCCTGAGAAAAGTCTATTTCAGTTTGGAGCTCTGCTCAAGAATCTACTTTACATAGCACTACTGACCAGTTAAGGTTAATCTCCTAAAATTCAGATACATTCTAAAAAGGTCAATCTGGTAATTTTATCTTTGTGTTTAGCTATAGAAAAAGAGTGCAGAAGACATAATAAATAAAACAATTCTCCAGTTAATAGTTTTGCTGTGTCTGTGCCACTAGATGTCAGACCAGAGGCATGTCTCTCTCGGACCAGTACAGAAGAGACCACTCAGGATAGGAACTGTTTTGCCTATTCCTTCCTTCCTAAATAAATGGGATTTTAGCAAAGTCATTGTTGTTAAAAAATAATCTAGACATTACCAAAATACATTTGTTCCACAGTTTTGTGCATTGACTAGTCTATATTTAATATTATGGTGATATAATACCATTCCCTTTCAGATATCTCAGGGTCTTCAAACACTTTATTGATGTGTGTGTGCGTGTGTGTGTGTGTGTGTGTGTGTGTGTGTGTGTGTGTGTGTGTGTGTGTGTGTGTGTGTGTGTGTGTGTGTGTGTGTGTGTGTGTGTGTGTGTGTGTGTCATTCAGTCTGCCCCATTCAAACAAATTCAATTCTCAGTGATAAAATAGCTTTTTGAATTATGCAATCCAGATGCGCTATAGAAGACAGAGAGGAAGAGGAGAGAGAATGGACCTTTCCTCAACCAGAGAGATGTGGGTTTAAAGAGCAATGTAGAGAGAGAGAGGGAGAGGCAGAGAGGGAGAGGCAGAGAGGGAGAGGCAGAGAGGGAGAGGCAGAGAGATTTTGAAGGTTAAGTTTAAGTATTCATTCCGAATGTTAAAGGTAAGGGTCAAGGAGCTCGTGGAGCTTGCTGCTTACTCTCATCCATCATCCGCCCATCCACAATATTCAGAGAGGAGCAGGTAGATACATGACCCATTCTAGCACAAAATGGCTGCCGTGCATCACTCAGGTTAGGTACTTGGAAAACCATGTGAAAAGCACTATTTAAATGTTATGTAATCCATCCTTATTATATGGAGAAAGGTACATGAATACCCCAAAAGATGTAAGGAAATACTTTGATTAAAATTATTACCTTTTGTGCTTGTTCTTTCCCCTCCTTTCTGGCTTAAAGCTGAAAGCCTAACATCTCCCAGTCATACACGTTATTTCACACCTCTGAGGGCTAACAGTCTTAGCCCTAACAAGCGTGTAATTTATGCGTGTTATAGCGTGTTCTGTTCAGCATGGCTGTATAGAACATAGGCCTACACCCTGTAACCCTGTTGTTTTAAACAACTCATGAGCGTGGCGTGTTGCATATGTAAGTGACACATTGTCTTTTATCAAGACAGCTCTCTCCTTCTAGCCTCAATGGTCTTAGGCCTCCCTCATCTCCGCATTCCACCTCCTTCCCCTTCCTCCCCCTCTCCGCTCTGCCTCTCCCTTCCTCCCCCTCTCCGCTCTGCCTCTTCCTTCCTCCCACCTCTCTTCTTCTCTTTTTTCTGCTCTACCAACAAGTCCGCTTGCCACAAGCCCAGCAGGTAAGACTGACTTTACAGAGATGGAAGGAGGGAGGGAGGGAGGGAAGGAAGGAAGGAATAGAACACACATGAAGCCTCAAATGTTCAGTTGACATACTAACAAGAATATAGCTCAAAAGTGTGAAAAAGACTCAAATTCACAAAATAATCAGTAGATCAGCATTGCAATAATGTATGTGGCCTTCTAACCGCAGCTCACAATTAGTTTTTGCCAAATGAGCCAAATGTAATTACAGAAGGGGGACTTAGAAGAGGGACTTCATACTGTGTACTTCCCCAACACACCAGAAGGTGACAATGTTTACCCATTTAACCTTCTCACAGCCCGAGGAAAGTCTATTTCAGTTTGGAGCTCAAGTTTTGAACTCAAGAATCTTATTTACCAAGCGCAAGCTTTTACTGACCAGTGAAGAGTTTTTTCTTAAGATTTCAGAGACATCCTAAAATTGTCAACCTGGTCATTTTATCTTTGTGTTTAGCTATAGATAAAAAGAGAGGGAGACAGAATAACACTTTTTTCCCCAGTTAGTGGTTTTGCCGTGTTTGTATCACTAGATGTCAGATTAAAGGCATGTCTCTCTCAGAGTAGTACAGAAGAGACCACTCAGGATAGGAACTCCAGCAAAGTCATTGTGATAAAAAAAGAATACATTTCTTTCACAGTTTTTTCTATTGACTAGTCTATGTCTATCAGGTGTGCGTTCGTATTTCTAGTTATATGTCACAGGCATAGGTACAGTATCTTTTCATGAGAGACTCCTCTCATTTGACTGGTTAAACCTGTATCTTGTGGCTATGAAGGAGAAATGAACTTGGCGCTGTATCTTTCATACCTTCCTTCACTTGAAGCAACACAAAGGAAGATCATTTTTGCAAACCTGTCAAATGAATATTAACCTGTGCTTTACTTATTTTCTTATAATGCAGAGCTATCATCTTTTAAAGTTTTTAATCAATTAGCTCCTCATACAGATTGTATTATGAACATCAGTGGTTTAGTGCAGTTTCGCAAGGTTCGAGCAAGCCCCCCCAACACAAAAAAAGAACAATTATTATTTGTGTTTATTTTTGTATATATATTTTCTGCTGCCATGGGGCAAAGGGGAAAATGTGCAGTTTTATAGCCAATCTCATGCTATTTTGCAATGAGACAGAGAGAAAATATTGCTGTTTTAGAGCTCAGGGATTCTTGAAAGAAGGTACAATCGCAAATATTTGTCTTAACAAAATTAGAAATATATATTTTGATAGACCGAAGTATCCGCTATCACACCATGTAAAGGAACAACCATTAAAATAAAATTGGGGCTATTTATGTCAACTCTGTCAGGCACCAGAAAGGGTATTTCATTTTTACAATTATTTTCCAAAGTGTTTAAAGGCATTGATTGTTTAATTATAACATTAGATTATTGAAATATGTAATAAAAATCTCCAAACGTATTTTTATTTTATTTTAGCACTATTAAAGGCTCCAGGGCCAAATGTGTTAGCATTTTGTCATGTTTTTTTAGATTTAGACCATAAAAAAACATTTATAAAGCGAACATTGTCCCTTAGGTCTAGCACAGCAAATAGTTCCATTGTTTAAGCACATGTTGCTGAATGGTGATTACCATTCTATGGAGGTTAGCCATCAGTGATGGAGTTGACAACACATACTCAAAACAGACTTGTTTTTGCCTCTAAAAACAAAAGTTCAATACAAACATAATTAAAATATGGAACATTATTAATAAAAACATAACATAAAACATAACATAAAACATAACATAAAACACAACATAAAACATAACATAAAAACATTCTATCAGATCTTTCAGCACTCTGACAGAGTTGATGTTTAACAGAGTTGGCAAAAACTTTAACGCTTCTTAGTCGTAGTCTATGACCTACACTCCAAGTTAGCTCTAGTTATCCTGAGGTCACCCTCACCAATTCTGTCACTCTCCTTATCTCCTTCTAGGCTTGCCCTAGACCGTAATCACAGCCAACCACCCACAGTTATTATCGGCCACGTTATCATCCTACCCGACTTCTAAAGGAATATGAAGGAATAATAACCTGCAAGATTTTTGCCACATTCAACATAAAAACTCCACCCACAGGTCAATTAGGCATTGGAAAGATCTAAGGGCAGGTCTGTTTGTGACAGCCCATTCACAGACTCTCCTTCACAACCAGACAACTAACCATTCCACTACTGAAGTATCTCCAGTATCATTCAGCCTGAGATAACGTTCCAATTAGTCAATGGGCACACATGTCCTGTCACCTCAATAAACAAGGGTAACTTATATGCAGGCGATTTTATTGAAAATGGATTGAAAATGAAATACAGAAATATCTAATTTACATATGTTCACACCCCTGAGTCAAGACTTTGTAGAAGCACCTTAGGCAGCAGTTATAGCTGTGAGTCTTTCTTGGTAAGTCTCTAAGAGCTTTTCACAAATGGACTGTGCAACATTTGCCCATTTATTCATTTCTAAATTCTTCAAGCTCTGTCAAATCGGTTGTTGATTATATAGACAACCATTTTCAAGTCTTGTCATAGATTTTCAAGTCAAAACTGTAACCAGGCCACTCAGGAACACTCAATGTTGTCTTGGTAAGCAACTCCAGTGTTGATTTGGCATTGTGTTTTTGGTTATTGTCCTGCTGAAAGGTGAATTAATCTTCCAGTGTCTGGTGTAAACTGAACCAGGTTTTCCTATAGGATTTTCTCCGGTGCTTAGTTCCATTCTGTTTCGTTTTTATCCTGAACAAATCCTCAGTCCTTAACGATTACAAGCATACCCATAACATGATGCAGCCACCACTATGCTTGAAAATATGGAGACTGGTACTCAGTAATATATTGTATTGGATTTGCCCCAAACATAACATTTTGTATTCATGACAAAAAGTTAATTGCTTTGCCACATTTTTTGCAATATTACTTTAGTGCCTGGTTGCAAACATAATATTTTTATTCTCTACAGGCTTTCTTCTTTTCACTCTGTCAATTAGGTTAGTATTGTGGAATAACTACAATGTTATTGATCCATCTTCAGTTTTTTCCTATCACAGCCATTAAACTATGTAACTGTTTTAAAGTCACCATTGGCCTCATGGTGAAATCCCTGAGCCTGTGTCTTTGTAGTGACTGGGTGTATTGATACACCGTCCAAAGTGTAATTAATAACTTCACCGCTCAAAGGGGTATTCAATGTCTGCTTTTTATTTTATTTTTACCCATCTACAAATATGTAGCCTTTGGGAAACATTGGAAAACCTCCCTGGTCTTTGTGGTTGAATCTGTGTTTGAAATTAACTTATTGACTGAGGGACCTTACAGATAATTGTATGTGTGGGGTACAGAGATGAAGTAGTCATTCAAAAATCATGTTAAACACTATTATTGCACACAGAGTGAGTCCATGCAACTTAATATGTGACTTGTTAAGCAACGTTTTACTCCTGAACTTATTTAGGCTTGCCGTAACAAAGTCCTTGAATACTTATTGACTCAAGACATTTCAGCTTTTCCTTTTAAATGAATTTGTAAACATTTCGCTATTTTTTAAAATCATTTATTTGACATTATGTGGTATTGTGTGTAGAACAGTGACAAAAAATCTAAATTTAATCCGGTTTAAATTCAGATTGTAACATAACAAAATGTGGAAATGGTCAAGAGGTGTGAATACTTTCTGAAGTCACTGTAGATAGATCATTGGCTGACAGAGGATGGAATTCCCCCAATCTCAGTAATGATCAAGACAAAGACTGTTTTTTGTAGAACAGTGAAAGAGTATGGAGTTGCTTAAACATCAGACTGTTACCATGGTTACTACATGAATATCAGTCTTAAAGAAGTCGCTGTAAAAAAGATGAAATAGTCTCTTCAAGGCAGAATGTTGAATAAAAGTATATTTATACTTACTTTGCCAGTTGAACATGCTGTTGGTCCTTTTGACGGTAGGAGGTGGAGAGCGTTGTTAACCCGACTGTTTGTGGCGCAGGAAAGTTCTGTCACTTGCATTTTCAATCTGTTGACACAATGTGTAAACAATAATCAAATGTAACTGAATGTAGTCGACTGAAGCACATTTCCTTGCAATCAGCTGGAAGTGTTTGCCGTTCAGTTAGGCTCAGCCATATTATTCAAGTGTTTGTCACGTTTGATTTGCAACAGTATTGAAAATAAAAACTGGAAATACAAATGCTATACAGACCAGCATACTTAAGGTCGAGTTGATTACACTAATCTGTGGATATTTTGTCTCACATTTCTACCTGCAAAAGGACCAACCAAACAGACAACTGGTCAAGTATAATTTTATTCAGCATTCTGGCCTGTAGAGGTCGTGAGAAAATGTGTCCTAAAGTATCTTAACATTTGTAAATGAGATTACTTGATTTATGAAACTATTCTTATAGTTTATTTTGTGAGATTTATGTAAATCATTTCCGTCTCTCCTTTTGTCATCAGAACTGAAGATTGTGCTGCTGGGGACAAGACAAGTTGGGAAGAGTTAGTCAGGAAACACCATCCTCGGCAGAGAGGCTTTTAACACAGGCTCAACCTTTAACTCAGGGGCAACACTTATGTGTGTGAGAGAAAGGGAAGAGTAGCAGGGAGGCAGGTCACTGTGAAAATAGACATTGTGTGCAGTGTGTCTCGGGGTACTCTAGGACTCCATACTTTCCTTCTATTCATTGATGAGAAATTCTGAAGAGTAGCAGAGGAGCACTTGGAGCTTTTCAGTGAGAGAGTCTGGAGTCACACAATAGTGCTGTTCACTAAAGGAGACGAGCTGACATCCATTGAGCAGTATGTTGACAGTAAAGGGGAGGCACTTCCGTGGCTCTAAAAGAAAAGTGGGAAAAGGTGTCAGGTCTTCAACAATCAGAAAAGCGGTAATGGCACTCAAGTCACAAAGCTGCTCAAGAAGATAAAAAAGATGGTGGAAAGAAACAGAGGCCAACATTATGAAATCGACAGAACGATTTCACAGGAAGTTGAAGAGAAAAAGGAAGAAGAAAACAAAAGATCAAATGAGTGGTGGAAGAGGATGCAAACCAGATCAGGCGGTGAGACATTTATGTCAACAAAAAATGTTTATTTTATTGAATCAGATATTTATCTGACTGATACTGATTTGCAAGTTATATACTGTTTTCTCTGCTACCGCACGGCAAGCAGTAGCGGAGCGCCAAGTCTAGGACCAAAAGGCTCCAGAAGGCTCAACAGCTTCTACCCCCAAGCCATAAGACTGCTGAACAATTAATAAAATCGCCACCGGACAATTTGACTCGGTACCGGTGCCCCCTGTATATAGCCTCGTTATTGTTATTCTTATTGTCTTACTTTTTATTATTACTTTTAATTTTAGTCTACTTGGTAAATATTTTGGTAAGCATTTTACGGTAAAGTCTACACTTGTTGTATTCGGCGCATGTGACAAATAAAGTTTGATTTGATTTGAAGTTCAACGATCTAAAACGAATGTTCTTTTTGGTCTACTCCCTCCCTTGTTCAGGTGATATTGCTCATCTCTCAGAGCTGAGTATTGTGGTTCTAGGCTCCAGGTATGGTAGGAAGAGTGCTGTAGGAAACAGCATCCTGTGAAGCATTCAATTTCACTACGCAATACTGTAGAGAACTGCCCAGTTTGTTAAGGGACAAGGGAATGTGTTAGGGGGCAGGTCACTGTGGTCGATACACCAGGCTTGTGGCGATACAGCCCTATAGAAAACACCGTCGAGCTGGTTCAAAAGGAGATTGTGCGCAGTGTGTCACTGTGTCCTCTGGGACCCTGTACACTCCTCTTTGTCATAGATACAGATTCTTCATTTAAAGAGGTAAGTAGAAGACCAGTAGAGGAGCACCTAGTGCCTTACGGTCAGATGCTGAGCAGTTGCCATACCAGGTGGTGATGCAACCAGTTAGGATGCTCTCGATGGTGTAGCTATAGAAATTTTGGAGAATCTGGGCACCCATGCAAAATCTTTTCAGTCTCCTGAAGGGGAAAAGGTTTTGTCGTGCCCTCTTCACGACTGTCTTTGTGTGTTTGGACCATGATAGTTTGTCGATGATGTGGACACCAAGGAACTTGAAACTCTCAACCCGCTCCACTACAGCCCCGTCGATCTTAATGGGGGCCTGTTCGGCCCGCCTTTTCCTGTAGCCCACGATCCGCTCTTTTGTCTTGCTCACATTGAGGGAGAGGTTGTTGTCCTGGCATGGCACTGACAGTTCTCTGACCTCCTCCCTATAGGCTGTCTCATTGTTGTCGGTGATCAACCCTACCACTGTTGTGTCGTCAGCAAACTTAATGATGGTGTTGGAGTCGTGTTTGGCAACGCAGTCGTGGGTGAACAGGGAGTACAGGAGGGGACTAAGCACACACCTCTGAGGGGCCCCAGTGTTGAGGATTCAAATGACAGACGTGTTGTTGCCTACCCTTACCACCTGGGGTGGCCCGTCAGGAAGTCCAGGACCCAGTTGCAGAGGGAGGTGTTTAGTCCCAGGGTCCTTAGCTTAGTGATGAGCTTCATAGGCACTATGGTGTTGAACGCTGACCTGTAGTCAATGAACAGCATTCTCACATAGGTGTTCCTTTTGCCCAGGTGGGAAAGGGCAGTGTGGAGTGCGATTGAGATTGCATCATCTGTGGATCTGTTGGGGCGGTATGCGAATTGGAGTGAGTCTAGCTCTTGTGTAGTCTTAACATTCTGTATACTCCCCTTGTCCTAAGGTTAAAAATAACCCGCCTTCACTAAAACCCTAAAATAAAGCAGCTTAATTGGATTTTATACCCCAAATCTATGTTGCATGAAGAAACAACCTGTGATTCATCACAAACTTTGTAAATATTTGGGTTTTCCCTCTTCACAATGCAGAAAGACTGCATTTAATCAGTTGACACCACTCTTTTTATTACAATACACCTGTCATAATTGTTTGCTTTACTAAAGTAGAGGTTTATTATTATTATTATTATTATTACTAAAGGTACTGCATAGGTGTAAACACATTTTTTTAGTAAGAGATATCACTTGTATAGCCTAAGAAAGTAGCAGAAATGTGCAGAAAGTAGTTTTGAATGTATTTTATTGAAGGGAAACAGTAACAGTCTTTTTTTGGGAACATAGTGATATATTCTTAAATACTGTACAATGAGGAATTCAACTACAAAATACTAGTCTTCTCCCATTTTTAAACCATTGCCCCCACCCACAAGGTGTATAAACAACAACAATAAATAAGAATGAAATAAGATAATAGATACACAACAAAAACATGAAGAACATAAATCAATCAACTCTAATTAGCACATGTAGGACAGTATGGAAGTGTGTGTGCATGAACTTTGCAGATGTATTTCTCACATGTGCAGCACATTGCATTTGTTTTACAGTCCTTCTTTGGGGGGCAGAATTGGCATCTCCTCCTCTTGCCTGCCCCAGCTGCAGCCTCTGGTGAATCAGGACAAGATTCAGCCCCCTGAACAGCTTTCACAAGTGCTGCAGAGGCTGATGTGCAGGGGAGGCGCTCCCTTCTTTGAATGTGTGGGATTACAAGTGCCTTTCCCAGCTGCTCCAGGAACACCCTCCTCTTGTTCTGCTTATCAGGCATCCAGGTAGGGTTGATCTTGTTCCATATCACGAAGGCATTGTATGAGGACACATCAATGATGTTATGGAAGATGACCAGGGGCCAGCGGGCAGTCATCCTCCTGCAGCTGTAAGTTCCAATCACCTTGTACAGGTTGTCCATGCCTCGTTTGTTGTGGTTGTAGTCCAGGATGATGGCTGGCTTCCTGCCCTCACGATCACTGATCTCAGCCATTTTGTGCAGTGCTCAGGAGGACCACATTCTTGTTTCTCTTTGAGAGGTAAGAAACTAGAGTGGTGGTGGGGGTGAAGGCAAACTTTGATGAGAAGGCCTCTCTCCCCCTTGTTGCGAGGCTAGCAGGAGGGAGTTCAGGCTTGTTCTTTCTAACTGTGCCAACTATGGTAATCTTCCTCTTCAGGAACTGCTGGCTGAGTTCAATCAGTAGCACACATAATCTCAATTTTTCATTCTGTGTGTCTGTGTGTCTTTGTGGTTTTTGTGGTGTGTAAATTATTTTATAACTGCCAGGTCAAAAATGACCCTAAGACAATCTTTGTACCCTGGTGGTGTACAGCTTTCATGGAAATATGAACAAAGGCGATGTTTCACTTTTTATAATGTTGGGGTCACTCTAGGAAAAGTCAACAAATTTCAAGTTGAATTAATATCATATAGGGGGTTTTCTCTCCTGTTTAACATAGTGGCGGGTCATTTTTGACCCTTAACCTCTATGGGCTAGGTGGGACGTTAGCGTCCCACTCTATTCAACAGCCAGTGGAATCGCGTGGCGCGAAATACAAATACCTCAAAAATGCAATAATTTCAATAATTCAAACATACGACTATTTTACACCATTTGATAGATAAGACTCTCGTTAATCTAACCACATTGTCTGATTTCAAAAAGGCTTTACAGCGAAAGCAAAATATTAGATTATGTTAGGAGAGTACATCGACACAAATAACCACACAGCCATTTTTCAAGCAAGCATATATGTCACAAAAACCCAAACCACAGCTAAATGCAGCACTCTTGGTAGGTAGTGTGGTCTACAGCTTATCATATGGTAGTCTACCTCAGGCGAGCAATACCTTGAGACTTCTTTAATATTAGACATTGCGCACCAGCTGTTATTGACAAAAAGACAAACACCCCCACCCCTCGTCTTACCAGACGTAGCTTCTTCTCTGTTCTGCCGGTGCATGGAAAATCCCGTCAGCCCTATATTATCCGTGTCGTCGTTCAGCCACGACTCGGTGGAACATAAGATATTACAGTTTTTAATGTCCTGTTGGTAGGATAATCGTAATCGTAGGTCATCAATTTTATTTTTATTTTCCAATGACTGTGTGCTAGCCAGTTGAACGGATGGCAGTGGGAGTTTACTCGCTCACCTACGGATTCTCAGAAGGCAGCCCGACCTGCACCCCTTTTTGCTTCGTCTTTTCTTCACGCAAATGACGGGGATTTGGGCCTGTTCCCGGGAAAGCAATATATCCTTCTCGTCAGACTCCTTAAAAAAAGCTTCTTCCAGTTCCTGGTGAGTAATCGCTGTTCTGATGTCCAGAAGTTATTTTTGGTCATAAGAGACGGTAGCAGGAACATTATGTACAAAATAAGTAAAAAAATAAGTTACAAACAACACAAAAAAATAACAAAATAGCACAATTGGTTAGGAGCATGTAAACCGTCAGCCATCCTCTTCGGCGCCATCTTACTGTGAGTCACACCATAGTGCTGTTCACTTTTTCTAAGTGGCTGGGAGACAAAACTACAGTACATTGAGAGTGAAGGGGAGGCCCTCTAGGGGCTTGTTGAGAAATGTGGGTGCAGGTATCTTGCCTTATATATGTATTAATGGTGTAGTCAGGTCTGGTTTGTATGGAACAACGATAGAGACAAATCCATGCAGGTGTAGGAAAAACAAACGGGAGGAGATCTGTTGTGCACTTATCAGGAGTCGCCTGCATATCTTACTTTATGAACATAGAGATATTAGGTAAATGTAGCCAGATAAAGAAGAAGGTATGAGACGTGTTTAGAAAACTAGAAGAGAAGATATAAAAAGAAAGGGGGAACAGAGTGAGAGTGGAAGGAGAAACAGAGCAGGAACATGGAGTGATACATTCCTCTATGCCCACATTGTGTGTGTGTGTACTGTATGTGCTGGTGTTTGCAATGGGCTCGCCCACCCAAGCCCCTCACCCAGGCTATGACATGGAGAAACTGGGAAGAAAGGGATGATATTTAGTGAGGAGGAGCAAATGAACTTGTTGATGCACTGTGTTTGTGTTTACTGTGTCTTCGTAAAGTATTCAGACCCCTTGACTTTTTCCACATTTTGTTACATTACAGCCTTGTTCTAAAATGGATTGAAAAATAAATTATCCTCAGCAATCTACACACAATACCCCATAATGACAAAGCAAAAACAGTTTTATTTTATTTTAGCAAATGTATAAAAATGTTTAAACAGAAATAACTTATTTACATAAGTATTCAGACCCTTTGCTATTAGACTCAAAATTGAGCTCAGGTGCATTCTGTTTCCATTGATCATCCTTGAGGTGTTTCTACAACTTGATTGGAGTCCACCTGTTGTAAATTCAATTGATTGGACATGACTTGGAAAGGCACACACCTGTATATATAATGTCCCACAGTTGACAGTGCATGTCAGAGCAAAAACCAAGCCATGAGGTCAAAGGAATTGTCCGTAGAGCTCCGAGACACGATTGTATCGAGGCACAGATCTGGGGAAGGTTACAAAAAATGTCTGCAGCATTGAAGGTCCCCAAGAACACAGTGGCCTTCATCATTCTTAAATGGAAGATGATTGGAAGCACCAAGGCTCTTCCTAGAGCTGACTGTCCGGCCAAACTGAGCAATCGGGGGAGAAAGGCCTTGGTCGGGGAGATGACCAAGAACCCGATGGTCACTCTGACAGAGCTCAAGAGTTCCTCTGTAGAGATGGGAGAAACTTCCAGAATGATATCCATCTCTACAGCACTCCACCAATCAGGCCTTTATGGTAGAGTGGCCAGACGGAAGCCACTCCTCAGTAAAAGGAACATGACAGCCTGCTTGGAGTTTGCCAAACGGCACCTAATGACTCAGACCATGAGAAACAAGATTCTCTGGTCTGATGAAACCAAGATTGAACTCTTTGGCCTGAATGCCAAGTGTCAGGTCTGGAGGAAACCTGGCACCATCCCTACGATGAAGCATGGTGGTGGCAGCATCATGGTGGTGGCAGCATCATGCTGTGTGGATGTTTTTCAGCTGCCGGGACTGGGAGACTAGTCAGGATTGAGGCAAAGATGAACGGAGCAAAGTACAGAGAGATCCTTGATGAAAACCTGGTGAACAACACCGCTGGCTACAAGCCCAGCAGATAAGACTGACTTTACAGAGAGAGAGGGACGGAGATTAAGGGAGGGAAGGAGTGAGAGGCGAGCACAAATAGAACACACAATATGCCTAAAAACAAGTAAATATACTAATAAGAATATAGCTCAAAAGTGTAAAAAATACTCAAATTCAGAAAATAATAAGCTTATCAGCATTGCAATAAATGATGGGGTTTGCTTACTGTACCACATAATTATTTAGGAAATTAGCCAAATGTACTAACACAGAGTCTCAGTGTAGAGCCTATTTCAGTTTGGAGCTAAATAATCTTGTTTTACAAAGGAAAAGCTCAATTGACCAGTTAAGATTTCAGAGACATCCTTTTTTCTTTGTATTTAGCTATAGACAAAGAGAGAGGTAGATAGAGTAACACTTTCTTTTTTTTCCAGTTAGTGGTTTTGCTGTGTTTGTAACCCTAGATGTCAGATCAAAGGCATCTTCTCTGTCAGAGAAGTACAGAAGAGACAACTCAGGATAGGAACTCCTTTGCCACACGACATCATTCCTATTCTGAAACTCCAAAAGATAGGGCATTTCAGCAAAGTCAAAAGAGATCTAAACAGTACCAAAACCCATGTTGTTGATGCATTTGTTTAAATTGATTATAGAAGTCAATGGACAGTATAATTAATATATATACACTGAACAAAAATATAAAATGCAACATGTAACAATTTCAAAGATTTTACTGTGCTACAGTTCATATAAGGGAATCAGTCAATTGAAATAAATTGAAATAAATTAATTAGGCCCTAATCTATGGATTTCACAGATATGCATCTGTTGGTCACAGATACTTTTAAAAAAAAGGTAGGGGCATGGATCCGAAAACGAGTCAGTACCAGTCACCATTTGCCTCATGCGGTGCGACACATCTCCTTCGCATAGAGTTGATCAGGTTGTTTTCAATGGCTTTGAAAAGTTTCTGGATATTGGTGAGAACTGGAACACACTGTCGTACACATCGAACCAGAGCATCCCAAACACGCTCAATGGGTGACATGTCTGGAGAGTATGCGGGCCATGGAAAAACTGGAACATTTTCCGCTTCCAGGAATTGTGTACAGATCCTTGCGACATGGGGCCGTGCATTATCATGCTGAAACATGAGGTGATGGAGGCGGATGAATGGCACAACAAGATCTCGTCACAGTATCTCTGTGCATTCAAATTGCCATCGATAAAATGCAATTGTGTTCATTGTCTGTAGCTTATGCCTGGCCATACCATGACCCCACCACCACCATGGGGCACTCTGTTCACAACATTGACATCAGCGAACCGCTCGCCCCCCCACAACGCCATACACGTGCTCTACGGTTTTCAGGCCGGTTGGACGTACTGCAAAATTATCTAAAACAACGTTGGAGGCGGCTTATGGTAGAGAAATTAACATTACATCCTCTGGCAACAGCTCTGGTGGACATTCCTGCAGTCAGCATGCAATTGCTCACCCCATCAAAACTTGAGACATCTATGACAAAATTGCACATTTTAGAGTGGCCTTTCATTGTCTCCAGCACGAGGTGCACCTCTGTAATGATCATGCTGTTTAATCAGCTTCTTGATATGCCACACCTGTCAGGTGGATGGATTATCTTAGCAAAGGAGAAATGCTCACTAACAGGGATGTAAACAAATGTTTGCACAACATTTGAGAGAAATAAGCTTTTTGTGCATATGTGTATTTCAATTGACTGATTTCCTTATATGAACTGCAACTCAGTACAATCGTTGAAATTGTTGTCCTGTGTTTTAATTATCTCTGAAGATGTTACTCTAAGGTGCACACCAGAGAGCAATTTCAACGTAATTCGACGTAATTCCTGTCCTACAGTGGAAATAAGGCTATGGCTGGTTCTGGATTTGTCACAGCTTACCATTTAGGGAAAACTTCACCATTTATTGTTATCTCCAAAGTATTGGCATTTTCTATAAATTGCAGCCAGTTAAAGAACTGATTCTATCTCTGAAAGATTCCAAAAAGCTATCAATTATTTCAGGTCCGGTACCATCATTGTGCCGCAGGTGTGAAAGATTGGCATTACACACCTGGCTAAAAGATGCTACTGGCAGAAGCTAAATGCTACTGGCATTACACACCTGGGAAAGGATTACTGTAGCTCTGTTGGAATACCTTTTATAGATAACTTTGACACGTTCTGGAAATGACAGAGTCCATCCAAATCATCTTGGCTCCTGGACTCTGTCCACGCATTTCAAGGCTGCTTTGAGACAATTACTTATCAATGACCCAAGCCCTGCTCAGATAATCCCTACCATTGTGTCGCTGAGTTGTCGTAATGCTGCAACAAATGTACATTATCCCAGGGGCATTGACAGTCACAATGTAAGTAACCTCATTAATGCCCCTTAACTTCTATGGGCTAGCGTCCCACCCTAGTCAACAGCCAGTGGAATCGCGTGGCGCGAAATACAAATACCTCAAAAATGCTATAACTTCAATTTCTCAAACATATGACTATTTTACACCATTTTAAAGACAAGACTCTCGTTAATCTAACCACATTGTCCGATTTCAAAAAGGCTTTACAGCGAAAGCAAAACATTAGATTATGTCAGGAGAGTACCCTGCCAAAAATAATCACACAGCCATTTTCAAAGCAAGCATATATGTCACAAAAACCAAAACCACAGCTAAATGCAGCACTAACCTTTGATGATCTTCATCAGATGACACTCCTAGGACATTATGTTATACAATACATGCATGTTTTGTTCAATCAAGTTCATATTTATATCAAAAAACAGCTTTTTACATTAGCATGTGATGTTCAGAACTAGCATACCCACCGAAAACTTCCGGTGAATTTACTAAATTACTCATGATAAACGTTGACAAAATACATAACAATTATTTAAAGAATTATAGATACAGAACTCCTTTATGCAATCGCGGTGTCAGATTTTAAAATAGCTTTTCGGCGAAAGCACATTTTGCAATATTCTGAGTAGATAGCTCGGCCATCACGGCTAGCTATTTTGACACCCACCAAGTTTGGGGCTCACTAAACTCAGAATTACTATTAGAAAAATTGGATTACCTTTCCTGTTCTTCGTCAGAATGCACTCCCAGGACTTCTACTTCAACAACAAATGTTGTTTTGGTTCCAAATAATCCATAGTTATATTCAAATAGCTCCGTTTTGTTTGTGCGTTCAGGTCACCATCCGAAGGGTGACGCGCGAACGCATTTCGTGACAAAAAAAATCTAAATATTCCATTACCGTACTTAGAAGCATGTCAAACGCTGTTTAAAATCTATTTTTATGTGATTTTTCTCTTAAAATAGCAATAATATTCCAACCGGGCAACGTTGTATTCATTCAAAGGCTGAAAGAAAAAAATGGAGTAGACTCGTGAACGCGCATCTCAGTCTCACTGTCCCCAGGCTGACAACTCACAAACTCTGCTGCTATTCTTTGCCCAGAGACATCAGACACCCCATTCCACTTTCTGGCGGCTTTAGAGAGCCAATGGAAGCCTTAGAAAATGTCACGTTACAGCACAGATGCTGTATTTTTGATAGAGATGCAACAAATTGTCAGACAGGGCACTTCCTGTATGGAATCTTCTCAGGTTTTGGCCTGCCATATGAGTTCTGTTATACTCACAGACACCATTCAAACAGTTTTAGAAACATTAGAGTGTTTTCTATCCAAATCTACTAGTTTTTTATCCGGCCGTGCAAATACTGCCCCCTAGCCCCAACAGGTTAAACTCCCCTGAATGCCTCTTTTGATCCTACAACTATTGTATGCAATAATCATGTGCCTATGAACCAGTTATACTGTTAGCACTGAGGCATTGTGCCCTAGTACGAAGTCCACTGTGTGCAGCTCACCCTACACTATCAGCTCAAACATAAATAACATTGGCATGTCTACTTCTGATAAGCTTCCCAGTAAAGTAATAAAAACAATCAAGCATCACAGAAAACTGCTAAAAATAGCCCACATTGCATTTGGAAAGTATTCAGACCCTTTCCCTTTTTTCACATTTTGTTACGTTACAGCCTTATTCTAAAATGGGTTAAATAACTGTTTTTCCGTATCAATCTACAGACAATACCCAGTGGCGATTTTAGCATGTAAATCTTGGTGGGGCAAAAAAAATTTAACAAGTGGGATGCACACTACAAACTGTTAGGGCCTACATAAAGCCGTCCCAACAACAGTCCCAACATCTTACCACTGCTACACCTTGCTATCAGCGAAGCCTTGTCTGGCAGCGAAACAGTTCATTCAGCCTAATTTACTGCCTTTTAAAAAAACATAGCTGATATGGCTGACTTGCTTTAACAAATGTGGTTTCTAATGACAACTGAGATGTACAAACTATGGCATAAGGGGACGACAAGCGGATAAGAGGCAATCCGTAATTTTGATTAATTGACAGCTTCATCAACAGCATACCCAATAATGTTTATCATTTTAAACTAGGAAAAGAGCCCCATAATCCCAGTTTTGGACCACACAGCCACTGTCACTGATTCCTTCCAAACCACTCATTGTGGAATTTGTGATTTTCAGCTTGTTGTGGAATGTTTATGTCCAATGGCCGATGAGCACCGATACGTTGTATCTATAATTTCACTTCATTATTTCTGTTCATATGACAAGGATTAAAAAGGATTTGCCAGTAGATTGTCGACTTGATTCATGATGATGACTGCTAGCTAAGATTTTGAAAGTATGATGTTGACATGATCAGTCCAATCAAAGCTACTGTACATATAACGTGATTTGACGTCATTTTATCTGTGGCCAATGACCTTGAGCATTCTTGCAACGGCACTTCTAATGTAACTCTAATTTTTTAGGTCTAACCTTAGACGTGGCGGTGACATCACGGCGCAACGCTCCGTATTTTCTGCTGGCTTGCCCCATCACCAC
Source organism: Salmo trutta (assembly GCF_901001165.1). Classification (NCBI taxonomy): domain Eukaryota; kingdom Metazoa; phylum Chordata; class Actinopteri; order Salmoniformes; family Salmonidae; genus Salmo; species Salmo trutta. The sequence continues at coordinate 29,897,076 of NC_042970.1, read as the reverse complement.
AGAAAGCCTGAGCTAGGCTGAAACACCTGCAATTTGGAGCTGCCTTAGAAACTAAAAAGAGACCATGTTTGTATACGGCTTTATTAATACATTGTTTTCAAACTGATATGTGAACGTATTAATGCCAAAATAACATGCAAAACAGGCAAGCCCTGTGGGGCTCAAAACAGGTTGGGCCCTGAATGGCGGGTCGCCACTGACAATACCTCATAATAACAGAGCGAAAACAGGTTTTTAGAAACGTTTGCAAATGTATTAAAAACAAAAAACTGAAATACCTTGTCTACATAAGTATTCAGACCCTTTGCTATGATACTCAAAATTGAGCTCAGGTGCATCCTGTTTCCATTGATCATCTCTGGAGGGACCTGAAAATAGCTGGGCAACGATGCTCCCCATCCAACCTGACAGAGCTTGAATGGATCTGCAGAGAACAATGGGAGAAACTCCCTGAATACAGGTGTGCCAAGCTTGTAGCGTCATACCCAAGAAGCTCGAGGCTGTAATCACTGCCAAAGGTGCATCAACAAAGTACTGAGCAAAGGGTCTGAATGCTTATGTAAATGTGATATTTCTGGGGGGTTTTTAATCTAAAAGCCTGTTTTTGCTTTGTTGTTATGTGGTATTGTGTGTAGATTGATGAGGAAGAAACAAGGTTCATGAAATCGACAACTTGCTAGTAACCGGTGACATTCATATTCTGATTATCTCTGAAACTCACTTAGATAACACCTTTGATGATACAGTGGTAGCAATACATGGTTTAATACCAATGGGGGCGGTGTTGCAGTCTATATTCAGAGAAACATTCCTGTAAAGCTTAGAGAGGATCTCATGTTAAATACTGTTGAAGTAATATGGCTACAGGTTCACCTGCCTCACTTTAAGCCCATTCTTGTGGGAAGTTGCTATAGACCACCAAGTGCTAACAGTCAGTATCAATGTATCAATGTACACTACTGTTCAAAAGTTTGGGGTCACTGCCAAATGTCCTTGTTTTTGAAAGAAAAGCACATTTTTTGTCCATTAAAATAACATAAAATTGATCAGAAATACAGTGTATACATTGTTAATATTGTAAGTGACTATTGTAGCTGGAAACGGCAGATTTTTTATGGAATATCTACATAGGCGTACAGAGACCCATTATCAGCAACCATCACTCCTGTGTTCCAATGGCACGTTGTGTTAGCTAATCCAAGTTTATCATTTTAAAAGGCTAATTGATCATTAGAAAACACTTCTGCAATTATGTTAGCACAGCTGATAACTGTTGTTCTGATTAAAGAAGCAATAAACCTGGCCTTCTTTAGACTAGAGTATCTGGAGCATCAGCATTTGTGGGTTCGATTACAGGCTCAAAATGAAACAAATAACTTTCTTCTGAAACTCGTCAGTCTATTCTTGTTCTGAGAAATGAAGGCTATTCCATGCGAGCGTTTGCCAAGAAACTGAAGATCTCATACAACGCTGTGTACTCCCTTCACAGAACAGCGCAAACTGGCTCTAACCAGAATAGAAAGAGGAGTGGGAGGCCGCGGTGCACAACTGAGCAAGAGGACAAGTACATTAGAGTGTCTAGTTTGAGAAACAGACGCCTCAGCTGGCAGCTACATTAAATAGTACCCGCAAAACACCAGTCTCAATGTCAACAGTGAAGGGGCGACTCCGAGATGTTACCTTCTAGGCAGAGTTCCTCTGTCCAGTGTCTGTGTTCTTTTGCCCATCTAAATCTTTTATTGGTCAGTCTGAGATATGGCTTTTTCTTTGCAACCCTGCTTCAGGTCCTGAGCTACAGTCAATTAGATTTGGGTGATTTTAGGCAATTTTTTTTTTTTAAGTTCAGATTAAAGAAAAATAAATCCTTATCTCAGATTGTACACGTTAAAAGCATGCCAAATTATGTCTGGGGTCGGCTTTTCTCTGTCCTCTATGTCTACATTTGTAATGGGAAAGGTTTTTATATTTTCGTTTACATATTTAATTTCGGGTCTTGAAGATGTGCTCTGTTCATTCCCCATATTCTGTCACTAAGTGTATTTTCTGTTGGTGCGATTAAGCATGATACAGGAGAATGATCCTATATCACTATATCATGGATTTTAGAACCCAGTATATTGTTGAGTGCATTTTTGGAAATAAAAATGGCGTCAATTCTTGAACAGTTTTTCTTACTTTGAGAGAAGAAGGAGTGGTATTTTGTAGTTTGGAATAATAATCTTCAGGTGCCCTGTAAAATATTTGTAGAGATTAAATCTTTCAGCCTCTTTGGAGGTTCCTTGAATTTCCGTTTTTTATTCCTATGTCTGTCTAATTTGCTGAACGCTTGATTTAGGACACCTGCTAAAATAATAGTTCCTGTCTGGGATTGATCTAATATACAGTAGCTTGAATTCTATCTAAGAAGGCCAGGTTTGTCCCTGGGGGTTTATACAATTAAATCAATGTATATTTTTGCCCATGTAAGGTACAATTCTAAATGAGAAAACACCCTTCTTGATCTGTATGCTAGGAAATAATGGAAAAAGGTGTATTCTTATTTATCAGGATGCCTACTCCTCAGCTGTTACTACAATAGGTGGCAGCATAGGCCTCTCCAACCCAGCTTCTCCTCCAACCCATCTTCTCTTTAAATATGACTTTTTTCATTTTTTTAAGTGTTGCTCTTGCAGAATTATTTTTCTAAATGTTCAAGAACCTTAGGATTTTTTTTGCTATCGTGAAGCCCATGCACATTCCATGTAATAAGTAGGATTTTTTTGGGCCTTTACTTGTGTAGAATCAAAGTTAAACATGTCTGTTCCATCTGTCATTGAAGAACCAGATAGATTTTTTAAACTCTCAATCACGTCCAGATGTGATGTGATACAGCCGCAGGTGCTTTTTCATTATAGAATAGACACTTGGGATTTTTAGCTGCACCAATCAAAACAGCAGATCATGTAGTGAAGCAAAACGTTAGTGGCCAAAAGTATTCATCTTGGGCTGACAGGGGAGCGGGGTTGCAAAATGCAATCATATCAAGCAAATAAACCATTTATAAAATGGTGAGATATTTTTTTTATACAGAGTAGCTAAAATATAAATGAAATCATAATTTTGGGTTAAAAATGTGGAGGTGCAAAGACATAAGTTTGCCCCCTGTAACGGTTGTCGTCTGGAATGGAGGACCAAACGCAGCAGGAATCTGGATGCTCATCTTGATATTTATTTGAAAATAAAGTGAACACCAAAATAACAAAACAACGAAGAACTCACGAACAACCAAACAGTCTTGTCAGGCTCACACACGCAAAACAAGAAACAATCTCCCACAAACACTAAACCAAACACATACCCATATATAGGACTCCCAATCAGAGGCAACGAGAAAACACCTGCCTCCAATTGAGAGTCCAACCCCAATAAACCAGACATAGAAATACAAAAGACCAGAGACCACATAGAAGTACAAACATAGAACATTACCCAAAAACCCGGAAATAATAAATCAAACGCCATACTAAATAAACCACCACCCCGAACCACATAAAACAAATACCCTCTGCCACGTCCTGACCAAACTACAATAACAAATAACCCTTATACTGGTCAGGACGTGACACCCCCTCTATTTGAATTTGTTCCATGGCTCAGGCCAGTGGATGTTGAAAGGCTGTTGGCTCAGCTCAGTCACGAATTGGTCAGTGCTATCCGGGATCCTTGGGAGATCCCTACCCCATTGAAGTTGAAATGTAAAATGGTTATTATTATTATTATTTATTTTATTTAACCTTTATTTAACTAGGCAAGTCAGTTATGAACAAATACTTATTTACAATGATTCTGCAAGGTGGCGAAAGCGTTCCACAGGGATGCTGGCCGATGTTGACTCCAGTGCTTCCCACAGTTATTTCAAGATGGTTGAATGTCAATTGAATGGTGGACCATTCTTGATACAAACAAGAAACTGTTGAGTGTGAAAAACCCAGAAGTATTGCAGTTCTTGACACAAATTGTTGCGCCTAGCACCTACTACCATACCCCATTCAAAGGCAAATTTTTTGTCTTGCACATTCACCCTCTGAATGGCACACACACAATCCATGTCTCAATTGTCTCAATGCTTACAAATCCTTCTTTAACCTGTCTCCTCTTTGTCTACACTGATTGAAGTGAATTTAACAAATGACATAAAGGATCATAGCTTTCACCTGGTCAGTCTGTCATGGAAAGAGCAGGTGTTCCTAATGCTTCGTACCCTCAGTGTATACTTTCAATGTCTCAAAGTTGGTATCTCAGAGTCCCGGTAGCCTGTGTGTAAATCTATTTTAAGATCTAAAATCTGTTGAGTGAATGAGGGAATGGTTGTGTGCATTTTTGTTTGTCATGTTCTGTGTTGGTTTGCTGACTACATTATTAGCCCAAATTCTTGTTGGTTTAGTATGCGAGCTAATTCAGAAAAATTTGGCATCAATTTAAAGATGAATTAAAAACAGTATTTGTTCACTATGAACATTATCTTAAAGCTAAAACAATTTAATATAGACATTATTGTGGACAATATTTCAAATAATAATTAATCTAAAGAGCTTTTATGAATTAATAAAGTTTCACATGGTTGCTAAGCCATTTGTCACGCACTTCCTTCTAGAGAGTTAGGGTGAGACAAAAAACTGCTCTGTAATAAGCATCCAAAGTCTAACGCTCAGCCTCGCCGCCCTGCTTGATGTACAGTACAACCACGAAACTTGGAATATCAGTGTTGATCATCATAAGGAACACATTTGCCTCCAGGACCCATTAGGTCCGCCACATTAGATTTTCTGCCATGTTGGATTTAAAAATAATCTTCTTCATGAACTGATTCACTCGAGATATGGCCAGTACAGTGTTTATTACTGTAGTCCCTACGCAGTTTGCAAAAATATAATTGCTACGTAAAACATTCCCATTGTTAAAGCCCCTTCTGTCCTATCTTTGGTTAGTTATCATCATCATCTTTGCATGCACATAAAGTGTTTTGAATTGTTCCATGTACAAGAGGGATTTCTCTTTCAGCCTGATCATAAGCTAACACCTACTGTAGCCAGCACCTAGTTTCATTGCTGTTAAAAGCTACAGATTTATTATTCTGCTTGTGAAGAGCCAATAACTCAAGCCCTTACTGGTCAGGCGTCTTTTGTATTCGTCTTGTCGTGTTCCGTGTATATATCTTTATATATATCTTTTTATATATTTTTTCTTTGCATATATTTTTGTTAAATATTTTTCTTAACCCCAACTTCAACATACTCTCCTGCAACCCGCCTCACCCAATGTGGTATGGATCTGCTATTTTCTTTACTTTAGAACCGGAACCCCCAAGCTAGTAGTCAGCTAGCCACTGTTTGCGGTCATCAGCTAACCTTTAGCCCGGACAACTCCTGCAAGTCTGCACAGCGTGATTCAACCCAGAGCTTATCGGACTCCTTTTTCTCCATATCACCGGATTCCTACCGCAAGCTCTGAACCTCTTCACCTGGATCATCGCAGCTAGCTAGCTGCTATCCGATTGGCTTCTCCTGGCTAACGTCTCTGTCCTGGAGCAAGCACCAATTAGCCTGGAGCTAGCCTATGTTAGGCCCATCTCACAGCTAGCTGAAGAGGTCCATCAGCCACTCCTTGGGCTACAATACCTATTTTGCCAATTGGCCTGGACTCCTTTTATTGCCGATACAGAGCCCCGCCGATCCATCACGACTGGACTACCGATGTAATCCGCCCGAGGGGGTTTTTCAACAGGCTCCTTCGACGTCCCCTGAATGCCCATCTGCTAGCCTGCAAGCCGCTGCCCGCTAGCTGACCTTCAAAAGCCAAGTTAACAAACAGATCACCGACCATTTCTAATCCCACCATACCTTCTCCGCTATGCAATCTAGTTTCCGAGCTGATCATGGTGTTCCCCGCAGCCACGCTCAAGGTCCTAAACAATATCATAACCACCATCGATAGGAGACAACACTTTGCAGCTGTATTCATCAACCTGGCCAAGGCTTTCGACTCTGTCAATGACCACATTCTTATCAGCAGACTCAACAGCCTTGGTTTCTCAAATGACTGCCTCGCCTGGTTTACATTTTACATTACATTTTAGTCATTTAGCAGACACTCTTATCCAGAGCAACTTACGGTAGTGAATGCATACATTTCATTTATTTATAACTTTTTTTATTAGTAGTTTTTTTGTACTGGCCCCCCATGGGAATCGAACCCACAACCCTGGCGTTGCACACACCATGCTGGCGTTGCATACACCATGCTCTACCAACTGAGCCATAGGGAAGCTGTTTACCAACTACTTCTCAGACAGAGTTCAGTGTGTCAAATCGGGGGGACTGTTGTTCGGACCTCTGGCAGTCTCTATGGGGGTGCCACAGGGTTTAATTCCCGGGCCGACTCTCTTCTCTGTATACATCAATGATGTCGCTCTTGCTGCTGGTGATTCTCTGATCCACCCCACGCAGACGACACCATTCTGTATACTTCTGGCCCTTCTTTGGACACTGTGTTAACTAACCTCCAGATGAGCTTCAATGCCACACAACTCTCCTTCCGTGTCCTCCAACTGCTCTTAAATGCAAGTAAAACTAAATGCATGCTATTCAATCGATCGCTGCCCGCACCTGCCCGCCTGCCCAGCATGACTACTCTGGACGGTTCTGACTTAGAATATGTGGACAACTACAAATTCCTAGGTGTCTGGTTAAACTGTAAACTCTCCTTCCAGACTCACATTAAGCATCTCCAATCCAAAATTAAATCTAGAATCAGCTTCCTATTTCGCAACAAAGCATCCTTCACTCATGCTGCAAAACATATCCTTGTAAAACTGACTACCCTGCCTGATTCTTGACTTCGGCGATGACATTTACAAAATAGCCTCCAACTCTCTACTCAGCAAATTGGATGCAGTTTATCACAGTGCCATCCGTTTTGTCACTAAAGCCCCATATATTACCCACCACCTGTATGCTCTCGTTGGCTGGCCCTCGCTTCATATTCGGCGCCAAACCCACTGGCTCCAGGTCATCTATAAGTCTCTGCTAGGTAAAGCCCCGCCTTATCTCAGCTCACTGGTTACCATAGCAGCACCCAACCATAGCACGCACTCCAGCAGGTATATTTCACTGGTCACCCCCAAAGCCAATTCTTCCTTTGGCCGCCTTTCCTTCCAGTTCTCTGCTGCCGATGACTGGATTGAATGGCAAAAATCACTGAAGCTGGAGATCCATATCTCCCTCACTAACTTTAAGCTCCAGCTGTCAGAGCAGCTCACAGATCACTGCACCTGTACATAGCCCATCTGTAAATAGCCCATCCAACTACCTCATCCCCATACTGTTATTTATTTTTTTGCTCCTTTGCACCCCAGTATCTCTACTTGCACATTCATCTTCTGCACATCTATCACTCCAGTGTTTAATTGCTAAATTGTAATTATTTCACCCTATGGCCTATTTATTGCCTTACCTCCCTTATCTTACCTCATATGCACACACTGTATATAGACTTTTTTTCTCTATTGTGTTATTGACTGTATGTTTGTTTATTCCATGTGTAACTCTGTGTTGTTGTTTGTGTCGCACTGCTTTGCTTTATCTCGGCCAGGTTGCAGTTGTAAATAAGAATTTGTTCTCAACTGGCCTACCTGGTTAAATAAAGATGAAAACAATTAAATAATAGTAAATAAAACTACATGGTGAGGCTTTTGCAAATGTCTTTCTTGTTGCTCATCATGCTAAAATTGTCTGTCGGTCTTTATGCCAATCATGGACCCACCTCACCTTGCTCTATGAATTTGAAACTGGTAATGGAGTTTAGATGGCTTGCTTTGTGTGTGTCTTTGTCTATGTGTCTATCAGCAGCAAGAAAATCATGATTATAAAGGTTTTCCTGTGAAAAGATCTTAACACTAGTGACCTTCGTCTGACTAGCTACCTGTATGTCTGCCTGTCTATGCTTAGGAACCTGCATTGCGGCATGCGGCTACATTGAGTGTTATTGCTTATACTCAATAATAACACTTGGAAAATTGCATTAACAAACACGAAAACAGAGGGTGCATGTCTATCATCATATGTTTTTATGGTAATATCTCAAAATGTACTTTAAAGAGCAACTACCACTAAAAAGCAACTTCTCTTTTTGAAAACGGCCTATATGGCATCGATATGAGTGAGAAATATATATGCTAGTGTCAAAAATGTACTACAAAGTGCAAATAGGATCATTTGGGTAATAAAGTCAGTCTCATCCAAAACGGATATTGGCGAGATTAAAGGAATGAAGGGAACCATAACTGTTTTCCTTGTGTTGCTGGGTTTATTTCAATCCCGCCCACAGCTGGCAGCACCCAAGTAATCATCAATTCAGAGCGCAGCTGCACTCGGCCTGATCGTAAAGCCCATGGTCAATTTGGTTTGACATTTTATATCCCTATGGGGCTAGTTAGGGATCATCAGTAAATTACACAATGTACATGGGACAATATTTTTAAATGTCAATAGCTCCAAATTACAATGAATTAAAAACATCAAA
>NC_042970.1:29573316-29588017 GCF_901001165.1 Salmo trutta | reverse complement strand
CCCCCCCCCCCCCCCCCCCCCCCCCCTGTCCTCTCGGCTGGCTGATGCTCCCACCTTACGCCAGCGGAAATAACCATGATTAAAACATCTTTGTCACCCTCCTCTAGGCCTGTCTACCTCACTCCCCCTCCTCTCTCCCTCCTCCCCTTCTTCTCACTCCTCTAGCCCTGTCTCCTTCTCGCTCTCTCCTTCTCTCTCTCTCTCTCCGTCCTCCCCTCCTTCTCCTTCCTATAGCCCTGTCTCCTTCTCTCTCTCTCCTTCTCTCTCTCTCCTTCCTCCCCTCCTTCTCCTTCCTATAGCCCTGTCTCCTTCTCTCTCTCCGTCCTCCCCTCCTTCTCCTTCCTCTAGCCCTGTCTACGTCTCTCTCTCTCCTTCTCTCTCTCTCCGTCCTCCCCTCCTTCTCCTTCATCTAGCCCAGTCTCCCTCCATTCTCTCTCACCCCTCCCTAGTGTCTCTGCTCTCTTTATCCTACGTGCTCATCTTTCCCTCCTCACCCCCCTCTTCCTTCTACCTGTCTCTCCATTCTCCCTAATCCCCCTCCCCATGGTTCTGTTCTCTCAATCATTCTCACCCTCCACCCTCTCCTCACCCTCTCCTCACCCTCTCCTCACCCTCCACCCACCCTCTCTCCCCCTTGTCTCTCTTCTCTCTATCCTACTACTCATCTCTATCACTCCCTGTCTGGCCGTGCTGCTGACAGAAGAAATGTTCTCTCCTCTCTTCCAGAGAACAGATCTCTCTCCCTTATGTTTCTCTCTGAGAGTATGAGGCTATAACAGGGACTATTTTTACCCAGGCGGCCAGGGCCCTTCTGTACCTCCGTCCGCATTTGTTTAATTTCATTGGTCTTTGAAGACATAATGAAACATATAAATACAGACCCTTACATCTGTGTTCAAGGTCTTGGAATATTATTAATATGTTTTTACAGGGTGAGATGAGCTTGCAGGGTAATCTTTTAAATGAATGCCTTTTAGTCCAGAAACATAAAGGGCGATATCCCATGCCCCTCACTCAAATGCACACGCACACACGCCTCATAGTCTGGCAGCCATTTCAAGCAGCTACCACCAGCCCTGCTTTACCGCTTATCTAGTATAAAACTGTCCAGTTGTCATTTTAGCTCTTTCACTTGAAGCCATTTTGTCCTTACAGAGCTTATCAAGGAATGAAGCCCCATTGAGTCCTTGGTGCTTGTACTCTGTTCTACAGTGGTTGGATGTGTCCACTCATCCTGCTCACTCAAGACCATATGAGCCAAGGTTGGGGCCAAATTCATTGCAATTCAGGAAGTGAATTGAAAGTCCAATTCAGGAAGAGAAAACCTGCCCATTGAAAATCAAATACACTTTTCATTTCTTGAAGTGTAATTTTGATTAATGTCTTGAATTGACTGCATTGAAATGTAATGAAATTGAACCATCCACAGGTTTAAGCCATACATCAGAACCAGGTCTTAAATCCACAGGTTTAAGCCATACGTCAGAACCAGGTCTTAAATCCACAGGTTTAAGCCATACATCAGAACCAGGTCTTAAATCCACAGGTTTAAGCCATACATCAGAACCAGGTCTTAAATCCACAGGTTTAAGCCATACGTCAGAACCAGGTCTTAAATCCACAGGTTTAAGCCATACGTCAGAACCAGGTCTTAAATCCACAGGTTTAAGCCATACGTCAGAACCAGGTCTTAAATCCACAGGTTTAAGCCATACGTCAGAACCAGGTCTTAAATCCACAGGTTTAAGCCATACATCAGAACCAGGTCTTAAATCCACAGGTTTAAGCCATACATCAGAACCAGGTCTTAAATCCACAGGTTTAAGCCATACATCAGAACCAGGTCTTAAATCCACAGGTTTAAGCCATACATCAGAACCAGGTCTTAAATCCACAGGTTTAAGCCATACATCAGAACCAGGTCTTAAATCCACAGGTTTAAGCCATACGTCAGAACCAGGTCTTAACTCCACAGGTTTAAGCCATACGTCAGAACCAGGTCTTAACTCCACAGGTTTAAGCCATACATCAGAACCAGGTCTTAAATCCACAGGTTTAAGCCATACGTCAGAACCAGGTCTTAACTCCACAGGTTTAAGCCATACATCAGAACCAGGTCTTAAATCCACAGGTTTAAGCCATACATCAGAACCAGGTCTTAAATCCACAGGTTTAAGCCATACATCAGAACCAGGTCTTAAATCCACAGGTTTAAGCCATACATCAGAACCAGGTCTTAACTCCACAGGTTTAAGCCATACGTCAGAACCAGGTCTTAACTCCACAGGTTTAAGCCATACATCAGAACCAGGTCTTAAATCCACAGGTTCCATAAGGGTGTAACAGAAAAATAATGAGTAGAACTAACATAGTCCAGCCAGTGGGTTGATGGTTGAGTTTTGGGTCTGTCCTCCCTACGGCCTCTGTGAGACAGATCATTGGAGGCTATGTAAGCCTGTGGTTCGTTCATTCATTATTTTATTATTTAATCAGCCCAGATGAAAAGCATCTTTAACACCAGTGTTAATTAGGAAACATCTGGGGCAGAGAGAGAGAGATGAAAAATGAAAACAGGGGACGGCATCTCTCTCTCTCTCCAGCTGTCGCTGTCTCTCCTTCTATCCCTCCATTATCCCCCTCTTACATCCATTTCTCTTATTCTCCCTCCCTCCCTTTATCTTTTCTTTGTCATCCTGTCACCCTCTGTTCTGTAATGCCAGTGTATCCCACCAGGGGGAGCAGTGTTTATGCTGCTAGACACAAGACCAGGTTGGTTTCAGTGAAGGAAACCTTTTCATTTTTCCAATAACACAAGCAGGAGAATACAATTCACTGTATACACTACCAATATATACTCTGTAAGGATGTCCATACAATATCAATCACTGTATACACTACCAATATATACTCTGTAAGGATGTTCATACAATATCAATCACTGTATACACTACCAATATATACTCTGTAAGGATATCCATACAATATCAATCACTGTATACACTACCAATATATACTCTGTAAGGATGTTCATACAATATCAATCACTGTATACACTACCAATATATACTCTGTAAGGATATCCATACAATATCAATCACTGTATACACTACCAATATATACTCTGTAAGGATATCCATACAATATCAATCACTGTATACACTACCAATATATACTCTGTAAGGATATCCATACAATATCAATCACTGTATACACTACCAATATATACTCTGTAAGGATATCCATACAATATCAATCACTGTATACACTACCAATATATACTCTGTAAGGATGTTCGTACAATATCAATCACTGTATACACTACCAATATATACTCTGTAAGGATGTTCATACAATATCAATCACTGTATACACTACCAATATATACTCTGTAAGGATATCCATACAATATCAATCACTGTATACACTACCAATATATACTCTGTAAGGATATCCATACAATATCAATCACTGTATACACTACCAATATATACTCTGTAAGGATATCCATACAATATCAATCACTGAATACACTACCAATATATACTCTGTAAGGATATCCATACAATATCAATCACTGTATACACTACCAATATATACTCTGTAAGGATATCCATACAATATCAATCACTGTATACACTACCAATATATACTCTGTAAGGATATCCATACAATATCAATCACTGAATACACTACCAATATATACTCTGTAAGGATGTTCATACAATATCAATCACTGTATACACTACCAATATATACTCTGTAAGGATGTCCATACAATATCAATCACTGTATACACTACCAATATATACTCTGTAAGGATATCCATACAATATCAATCACTGTATACACTACCAATATATACTCTGTAAGGATATCCATACAATATCAATCACTGTATACACTACCAATATATACTCTGTAAGGATGTCCATACAATATCAATCACTGTATACACTACCAATATATACTCTGTAAGGATGTCCATACAATATCAATCCATTTTAATGGACAATAAAGTATTATTTTATATTATTTTATGAGCTGAGAGAATACAGCACTTCCCTTTTCGTGGCCATCAAACCAGTGTAGCTCTATGTTCTGTTCCTGTCCCATCATTAACACAGGAGCAGCACCGCGAACACCACTCCAGTCCAGTGGTGATCCTTCATACCTACAGCACCACGAACACCACTCCAGTCCAGTGGTGATCCTTCATACCTACAGCACCACGAACAGAGAGATAGTGGAAAGAGAGGAGGAGGGGAGGGAGGGAAAGAGGGAGGGATTCCCTTTAATTGCAATCATCCTGAGCAGCTCTGTGTGTCGTGCTGGCAGCAGCACTGCAGGAATCCACACTCCATGCATACAATTAACACAGGATAGTGGGGGGCACATAATTGGGCCATCTCCCTCTCTCCAGTCACGCTATCCTACTATGTGTGTACTTGGGTGTGTGTGTCTGCTACAGGGTGTGTGTGTCTGCTACAGGGTGTGTGTGTCTGCTACAGGGTGTGTGTGTGTCTGCTACAGGGTGTGTGTGTGTCTGTTACAGGGTGTGTGTGTCTGTTACAGGGTGTGTGTGTCTGCTACAGGGTGTGTGTGTCTGCTACAGGGTGTGTGTGTCTGCTACAAGGTGTGTGTGTCTGCTACAGGGTGTGTGTGTGTCTGTTACAGGGTGTGTGTGTATGTTACAAGGTGTGTGTGTCTGCTACAGGGTGTGTGTGTGTCTGTTACAGTGTGTGTCTGTCTGTTACAGGGTGTGTGTGTGTGTCTGCTACAGGGTGTGTGTGTCTGTTACAGGGTGTGTGTGTGTCTGCTACTGGGTGTGTGTGTCTGTTACAGGGTGTGTGTGTCTGCTACAGGGTGTGTGTGTGTCTGTTACAGGGTGTGTGTGTCTGTTACAGGGTGTGTGTGTGTTTGCTACAGGGTGTGTGTGTCTGTTACAGGGTGTGTGTGTGTCTGTTACAGGGTGTGTGTGTCTGTTACAGGGGTGTGTGTGTCTGCTACAGGGTGTGTGTGTCTGTTACAGGGTGTGTGTGTCTGTTACAGGGTGTGTGTCTGTTTGCTACAGGGTGTGTGTGTCTGTTACAGGGTGTGTGTGTCTGCTACAGGGTGTGTGTGTGTCTGTTACAGGGTGTGTGTGTCTGTTACAGGGTGTGTGTGTGTTTGCTACAGGGTGTGTGTGTCTGTTACAGGGTGTGTGTGTGTCTGTTACAGGGTGTGTGTGTGTGTCTGCTACAGGGTGTGTGTGTCTGTTACAGGGGTGTGTGTGTGTCTGTTACAGGGTGTGTGTGTCTGTTACAGGGGTGTGTGTGTCTGCTACAGGGTGTGTGTGTCTGTTACAGGGTGTGTGTGTGTCTGTTACAGGGTGTGTGTGTCTGCTACAGGTGTGGTGTGTCTGTTACAGGGTGTGTGTGTGTCTGTTACAGGGTGTGTGTGTCTGTTACAGGGTGTGTGTGTCTGCTACAGGGTGTGTGTGTGTCTGTTACAGGGTGTGTGTGTGTCTGCTACAGGGTGTGTGTGTGTCTGCTACAGGGTGTGTGTGTCTGCTACAGGATGTGTGTGTGTCTGCTACAGGGTGTGTGTGTGTCTGCTACAGGTGTGTGTGTGTCTGTTACAGGGTGTGTGTGTCTGCTTACAGGGTGTGTGTGTCTGTTACAGGGTGTGTGTGTCTGCTACAGGGTGTGTGTGTCTGCTACAGGGTGTGTGTGTGTCTGTTACAGGGTGTGTGTGTGTCTGTTACAGGGTGTGTGTGTCTGTTACAGGGTGTGTGTGTGTCTGCTACAGTGTGTGTGTGTGTCTGTTACAGGGTGTGTGTGTCTGCTACAGGGTGTGTGTGTCTGCTACAGGGTGTGTGTGTCTGTTACAGGGTGTGTGTGTCTGTTACAGGGTGTGTGTGTGTCTGTTACAGGGTGTGTGTGTGTCTGTTACATGGTGTGTGTGTCTGTTACGGGGTGTGTGTGTCTGTTACAGGGTGTGTGTGTGTCTGTTACAGGGTGTGTGTGTCTGCTACGGGGTGTGTGTGTCTGTTACAGGGTGTCTGTGTCTGCTACAGGGTGTGTGTGTGTCTGCTACAGGCTTTGTGTGTCTGCTACAGGGTGTGTGTGTCTGCTACAGGGTGTGTGTGTCTGTTACAGGGTGTGTGTGTCTGCTACGGGGTGTGTGTGTCTGCTACAGGGTGTGTGTGTCTGTTACGGGGTGTGTGTGTCCGTTACGGGGTGTGTGTGTCTGTTACAGGGTGTGTGTGTGTCTGTTACAGGGTGTGTGTGTCTGTTACAGGGTGTGTGTGTGTCTGTTACAGGGTGTGTGTGTGTCTGCTACAGGGTCTGTGTGTCTGCTACAGGGTGTGTGTGTCTGTTAAAGGGTGTGTGTGTCTGCTACAGGGTGTGTGTGTCTGTTACAGGGTGTGTGTGTGTCTGCTACAAGGTGTGTGTGTCTGTTACAGGGTGTGTGTGTGTGTCTGCTACAGGGTGTGTGTGTCTGTTACAGGGTGTGTGTGTGTCTGTTACAGGGTGTGTGTGTGTGTCTGCTACAAGGTGTGTGTGCCTGTTACAGGGTGTGTGTGTGTGTCTGTTACAGGGTGTGTGTGTGTGTCTGCTACAGGGTGTGTGTGTCTGTTACAGGGTGTGTGTGTGTCTGTTACAGGGTGTGTGTGTGTTTGTTACAGGGTGTGTGTGCCTGTTACAGGGTGTGTGTGTCTGCTACGGGGTGTGTGTGTCTTCTACAGGGTGTGTGTGTCTGTTACGGGGTGTGTGTGTCTGTTACAGGTTGTGTGTGTCTGTTACAGGGTGTGTGTGTCTGCTACAGTGTGTGTGTGTGTCTGTTACAGGGTGTGTGTGTGTCTGCTACAGGGTGTGTGTGTCTGTTACAGGGTGTGTGTCTGTTACAGGGTGTGTGTGTCTGTTACAGGGTGTGTGTGTCTGTTACAGTGTGTGTGTGTGTCTGTTACAGGGTGTGTGTGTCTGCTATAGGATGTGTGTGTGTCTGCTACAGGGTGTGTGTGTCTGTTACAGGGTGTGTGTGTCTGTTACAGGGTGTGTGTGTCTGCTACAGGGTGTGTGTGTGTCTGTTACAGGGTGTGTGTGTGTCTGTTACAGGGTGTGTGTGTCTGTTACAGGGTGTGTGTGTCTGCTACAGTGTGTGTGTGTGTCTGTTACAGGGTGTGTGTGTCTGCTACAGGGTGTGTGTGTCTGTTACAGGGTGTGTGTGTCTGTTACAGGGTGTGTGTGTGTCTGTTACAGGGTGTGTGTGTGTCTGTTACAGGGTGTGTGTGTGTGTCTGCTACAGGGTGCGTGTGTCTGTTACAGGGTGTGTGTGTGTCTGTTACAGGGTGTGTGTGTGTTTGTTACAGGGTGTGTGTGTCTGTTACAGGGTGTGTGTGTCTGCTACGGGGTGTGTGTGTCTTCTACAGGGTGTGTGTGTCTGTTACGGGGTGTGTGTGTCTGTTACAGGGTGTGTGTGTGTCTGTTACAGGGTGTGTGTGTCTGCTACGGGGTGTGTGTGTCTGTTACAGGGTGTGTGTGTCTGCTACAGGGTGAGTGTGTGTCTGCTACAGGCTTTGTGTGTCTGCTACAGGGTGTGTGTGTCTGCTACAGGGTGTGTGTGTCTGTTACAGGGTGTGTGTGTCTGCTACGGGGTGTGTGTGTCTGCTACAGGGTGTGTGTGTCTGTTACGGGGTGTGTGTGTCCGTTACAGTGTGTGTGTGTCTGTTACAGGGTGTGTGTGTGTCTGTTACAGGGTGTGTGTGTCTGTTACAGGGTGTGTGTGTGTCTGTTACAGGGTGTGTGTGTGTCTGCTACAGGGTCTGTGTGTCTGCTACAGGGTGTGTGTGTCTGTTAAAGGGTGTGTGTGTCTGCTACAGGGTGTGTGTGTCTGTTACAGGGTGTCTGTGTGTCTGCTACAGGGTGTGTGTGTCTGTTACAGGGTGTGTGTGTGTGTCTGCTACAGGGTGTGTGTGTCTGTTACAGGGTGTGTGTGTGTCTGTTACAGGGTGTGTGTGTGTGTCTGCTACAAGGTGTGTGTGTGTGTCTGTTACAGGGTGTGTGTGTGTTTGTTACAGGGTGTGTGTGTCTGTTACAGGGTGTGTGTGTGTCTGCTACAGGGTGTGTGTGTGTCTGCTACAGGGTGTGTGTGTCTGCTACAGGGTGTGTGTGTCTGCTACAGGGTGTGTGTGTCTGCTACAGGGTGTGTGTGTGTCTGCTACACAGTGTGTGTGTCTGTTACAGGGTGTGTGTCTGTTACAGGGTGTGTGTGTCTGTTACAGGGTGTGTGTGTCTGCTACAGGGTGTGTGTGTGTCTGCTACAGGGTGTGTGTGTCTGTTACAGGGTGTGTGTGTCTGTTACAGGGTGTGTGTGTGTGTCTGCTACAGGGTGTGTGTGTGTCTGTTACAGTGTGTGTGTGTGTGTCTGTTACAGGGTGTGTGTGTGTGTCTGCTATTGTCTCAGTATGTTTCCTCTGTCTGTGTCTCAGTATGTTTCCTCTGTCTGTGTCTCAGTGTGTTTCCTCTGTCTGTGTCTCAGTGTGTTTCCTCTGTCTGTGTCTCAGTGTCTCAGTGTGTTTCCTCTGTCTGTGTCTCAGTGTTGGCAGGATGTTGTGTCAGGGTTAATTAAGACACATAGCTCATCTCTATCTGATGAGGGTCAGAGCACAGAGGCAGCTCTGCATCGCATTAATCTAACCCCAATTTATGCAGACACACACACACACACACACACACACACACACACACACACACACACACACACACACACACACACACACACACACACACACACACACACACACACACACACACACACACACAGAGCTGCATCACATGACTCCTCAGTGTATGTTGTCTTGACTCCTGCTGATTGATACCACACTCATCTGCATCCAAAAACACACACGCATACATATAGTATACACACTCATATTCACACACACTTACACACACACATTTACACACAAGCACACATGCACACTTAAGTACGCACGTGCACACACACATTTTAGCTGCTTGCTCTGCAGTCAATTGGTGATGATGATCCTCTGTTCTGCTGTTTTGACTTCCTGTTTCTGATTCATCCTTCTATCTCTCTGAAAAAATACACACCCACACATGTACTACTCCGGGGCCACTACTTCGGGGCCACTACTCCGGGGCCACTACTGTGTCATTTTCTACCTTTCATTTCTGAGCAGGGTAATTCTGCAACCAAATCCCTCACCTACTTCAGAGAGATGTATCTCTCTCTCACTTACTGCTGCCAGACCCCATACACACTATCCTACACACTACCCTCCACCTGCACACTATCCTACACACTACCCTCCACCTACACACTATCCTACACACTACCCTCCACCTGCACACTATCCTACACACTACCCTCCACCTGCACACTATCCTACACACTACCCTCCACCTGCACACTATCCTACACACTACCCTCCATCTGCACACTATCCTACACACTACCCTCCACCTGCACACTATCCTACACACTACCCTCCACCTGCACACTATCCTACACACTACCCTCCACCTGCACACTATCCTACACACTACCCTCCATCTGCACACTATCCTACACACTACCCTCCACCTGCACACTATCCTACACACTACCCTCCACCTGCACACTATCCTACACACTACCCTCCATCTGCACACTATCCTACACACTACCCTCCACCTACACACTATCCTACACACTACCCTCCACCTGCACACTATCCTACACACTACCCTCCACCTACACACTATCCTACACACTGCCCTCCACCTGCACACTATCCTACACACTACCCTCCACCTGCACACTATCCTACACACTACCCTCCACCTGCACACTATCCTACTCACTACCCTCCACCTGCACACTATCCTACAACTACCCTCCTACACACTATCCTACACACTACCCTCCACCTGGACACTATCCTACACACTACCCTCCACCTGCACACTATCCTACACACTACCCTCCACCTGCACACTATCCTACACACAACTCCACCTGCAACATATCCTACACACTACCCTCCACCTGCCAACTACACACTACCCTCCACCTACACACTATCCTACACACTACCCTCCACTGCAAACTATCCTACAACTACCTCCACCTGCACACTATCTACACACTACCCTCCACCTGCACACTATCCTACACACTACCCTCCACCTGCACGCTATCCTACACACTACCCTCCACCTGCACACTATCCTACACACTACCCTCCACCTACACACTATTCTACACACTACCTTCCACCTGCACGCTATCCTACACACTACCCTCCACCTACACACTACCTACACACTACCCTCCACCTGCACACTATCCTACACACTACCCTCCACCTGCACACTATCCTACACACTACCCTCCACCTGCACACTATCCTACACACTACCCTCCACCTGCACACTATCCTACACACTACCCCTCCACCTGCACACTATCCTACACACTACCCTCCACCTGCACACTATCCTACACACTACCCTCCACCTGCACACTATTCTACACACTACCCTCCACACTACCCTCCACCTGCACACTATCCTACACACTACCCTCCACCTGCACACTATCCTACACACTACCCTCCACCTGCACACTATCCTACACACTACCCCCCACCTACACACTATCCTACACACTACCCTCCACCTGCACACTATCCTACACCTACCCTCCACCTGCACACTATCCTACACACTACCCTCCACCTGCACACTATCCTACACACTACCCTCCACCTACACACTATCCTACACACTACCCTCCACCTGCACACTATTCTACACACTTCCCTCCACCTGCACACTATCCTACACACTACCCTCCACCTGCACACTATCCTACACACTACCCTCCACCTGCACACTATCCTACACACTACCCTCCACCTACACACTATCCTACACACTACCCTCCACCTACACACTATCCTACACACTACCCTCCACCTACACACTATCCTACACACTACACACTACCCTCCACCTGCACACTATCCTACACACTACCCTCCACACTACCCTCCACCTGCACACTATCCTACACACTACCCTCCACCTGCACACTATCCTACACACTACACTGCACCTGCACACTATCCTACACACTACCCTCCACCTGCACACTATCCTACACACTACCCTCCACCTGCACACTATCCTACACACTACCCTCCACCTACACACTATCCTACACACTACACACTACCCTCCACCTGCACACTATCCTACACACTACCCTCCACACTACCCTCCACCTGCACACTATCCTACACACTACCCTCCACCTGCACACTATCCTACACACTACCCTCCACCTGCACACTATCCTACACACTACACTGCACCTGCACACTATCCTACACACTACCCTCCACCTGCACACTATCCTACACACTACCCTCCACCTGCACACTATCCTACACACTACCCTCCACCTGCACACTATCCTACACACTACCCTCCACCTGCACACTATCCTCCACACTACCCTCCACCTGCACACTATCCTACACACTACCCTCCACCTGCACACTATCCTACACACTACCCTCCACCTACACACTATCCTACACACTACCCTCCACCTGCACACTATCCTACACACTACCCTCCACCTGCACACTATCCTACACACTACCCTCCACCTAAACACTATCCTACACACTACACACTACCCTCCACCTACACACTATCCTACACACTACCCTCCACATGCACACTATCCTACACACTACCCTCCACCTACACACTATCCTACACACTACCCTCCACATGCACACTATCCTACACACTACCCTCCACCTGCACACTATCCTACACACTCCCCTCCACCTGCACACTATCCTACACACTACCCTCCACCTGCACACTATCCTACTCACTACCCTCCACCTGCACACTATCCTACACACTACCCCCCACCTGCACACTATCCTACACACTACCCTCCACCTGCACACTATCCTACACACTTCCCTCCACCTGTACACTATCCTACACACTACCCTCCACCTGCACACTATCCTACTCACTACCCTCCACCTGCACACTATCCTACACACTACCCTCCACCTGCACACTATCCTACACACTACCCTCCACCTGCACACTATCCTACACACTACACTGCACCTGCACACTATCCTACACACTACCCTCCACCTGCACACTATCCTACACACTACCCTCCACCTGCACACTATCCTACACACTACCCTCCACCTGCACACTATCCTACACACTACCCTCCACCTGCACACTATCCTCCACACTACCCTCCACCTGCACACTATCCTACACACTACCCTCCACCTGCACACTATCCTACACACTACCCTCCACCTGCACACTATCCTACCACACTACCCTCCACCACCACACTATCCTACCCTACACACTACCCTCCACCTACACACTATCCTACACACTACCCTCCACATGCACACTATCCTACACACTTCCCTCCACCTGTACACTATCCTACACACTACCCTCCACCTGCACACTATCCTACACACTACCTCCACCTGCACACTATCCTACACACTACCCTCCACCTGCACACTATCCTACACACTACCCTCCACCTGCACACTATCCTACACACTACACTGCACCTGCACACTATCCTACACACTACCCTCCACCTGCACACTATCCTACACACTACCCTCCACCTGCACACTATCCTACACACTACCCTCCACCTGCACACTATCCTACACACTACCCTCCACCTGCACACTATCCTCCACACTACCCTCCACCTGCACACTATCCTACACACTACCCTCCACCTGCACACTATCCTACACACTACCCTCCACCTGCACACTATCCTACACACTACCCTCCACCTAAACACTATCCTACACACTACACACTACCCTCCACCTACACACTATCCTACACACTACCCTCCACCTGCACACTATCCTACTCACTACCCTCCACCTGCACACTATCCTACACACTACCCCCCACCTGCACACTATCCTACACACTACCCTCCACCAGTACACTATCCTACACACTACCCTCCACACTACCCTCCACATGCACACTATCCTACACACTACCCTCCACCTGCACACTATCCTACACACTACCCTCCACCTGCACACTATCCTACACACTACCCTCCACCTGCACACTATCCTACTCACTACCCTCCACCTGCACACTATCCTACACACTACCCCCCACCTGCACACTATCCTACACACTACCCTCCACCTGCACACTATCCTACACACTACCCTCCACCTACACACTATCCTAAACACTACCCTCCACCTGCACACTATCCTACACACTACCCTCCACCTGCACACTATCCTACACACTACCCTCCACCTGCACACTATCCTACACACTACCCTCCACCTACACACTATCCTACACACTACCCTCCACCTACACACTATTCTACACACTACCCTCCACCTGCACGTTATCCTACACACTACCCTCCACCTGCACGTTATCCTACACACTACCCTCCACCTGCACACTATCCTACACACTACCCTCCACCTGCACACTATCTTACACACTACCCTCCACCTACACACTATCCTACACACTACACACTACCCTCCACCTGCACACTATCCTACACACTACACTGCACCTGCACACTATCCTACCATCCACACAAATACATCTGGGCCCAACTTAGTATTATATGAACCATCCACACAAATACATCTGGGCCCAACTTAGTATTATATGAACCGTCCACACAAATACATCTGGGCCCAACTTATTATTATATGAACCGGCCACACAAATACATCTGGGCCCAACTTATTATTATATGAACCGGTGTGTGCAAGTACATCTGGGCCCAACTTATTATTATATGAACCATCCACACAAATACATCTGGGCCCTACTTAGTGTTATATGAACCATCCACACAAATACATCTGGGCCCTACTTATTATTATATGAACCGGCCACACAAATACATCTGGGCCCTACTTAGTATTATATGAACCATCCACACAAATACATCTGGGCCCAACTTATTTTTATATGAACCGGCCACACAAAGTTACAGTTTACATTGGAAGAGTTTGAAAAAGAAGGAAATTAGCTCTTTAAAAACAAGTGAGTGCTTTAGTCTGAATGAATGGTCTCCCTCGCTGGGTTTGCGTCGCCCCTCCCTCGTTTCCCTCCCTCGTTTCCCTCCCTCGTTTCCCTCGCTCGTTTCCCTCCCTCGTTTCCCTCCCTCTCGCTCCGGAAAGGTTAACGGTGAGAGGCCCTCCTGGAGACGCACAAGTCACCTCCTTTAATTGCCTTTTCTCATCCTTCCTGTTCTCCACTGGGGTCAGCTCTGTCCACTGCAGGGCCAGACAGAGGGATCTCTCTGTAGCATACACAGACACGTCACTGAGGCACTCAGGCTGAACTGAGGACTGGAGGCAAGGATGGTAGGGGCATGGGTGTGTGTGTGTGTGTGTGTGTGTGTGTGTGTGTGTGTGTGTGTGTGTGTGTGTGTGTGTGTGTGTGTGTGTGTGTGTGCGTGTGTGTGTGTGTGTGTGTGTGTGTGTGTGTGTGTGTGTGTGTGTGTGTGTGTGTGTGTGTGTGTGTGTGCGTGCGTGCGGGCACTTCAAGTGTCTGCACTCACACACACACTATCTCATTAGAAGCAGAGGGGTACTGTAGTGTACCTCTGT